>NC_141910.1:48472500-48647500 GCF_057802395.1 Ceratotherium simum simum
TTCTTTGTTCTATGAGCAGCAACTGAGATATGAAAAGTGCAAAACACTTCATCCCACCCAGTCGGTCACTCCCAGTTAGACTTCTTCTGTGTGGTGGTGCCTAGTCCTATTCACTCTCTCACTGAGCCAATTGTTCACTAATTGCTTTTGACATTTATGTGTGTGACAACACCATGCTCTGGCTTAGTTTTTCAAGGGTACTTGCCAACGTAAATACTCCAGGTCCAAGATAAAACTGAATAATTAAAAACAGGCCTAGTTATCCAATTTGCTGATCATCTCCTATTTACACTCCCAAGATATAGAGTATTTTCAGGTATTTTGCTTATTTTTCTCATTCAGGTGAGCACAACAGGTTTTAATTTATAAGTCGAATATGTACTTTTTAAGAGATTAACGATAATCCTGATGGGAGGCAGGTGTGGGGAAAGGAGTGAGGGTTTTAGAGGAAAGGAAGGTCTGAGCTTGGATTCCAAATTCTGCCACTTACTAATACTCAGTAAAGTGGTAAAAACAATGCATATTTTGTAGGTTGTTACGAAAGTTATATGACAATGACAAAATAATGATATAAAGAATGTACTACATAAGAAGCACTCAAATATTGCATTACAGAATAATAGCATGCTCACAGGGACTTTAACATCTACTGAGCAAGAATAAAAATTCTTGAAGGCTCCTATTTCTATTCCTAAAGCTAAAAGGTTAAAATGGGAGGGGGGAGATCTCATAATTTGTTTTTGGACAGAAAATATACAGCAGGAGTTGGAGAGGTATTTTCCCAACATGTAAAGTCCATAAGGAGTATTTACTCAGAGATTTGCTTCAATGCAATAACTACTCATAGTGAATAGCTACTAGTCATTCATTTAGCAAATATTCTTGAGTACTTACTATGTGCCAGGCCTGTGCTAGGTGTTGGGGAGACAGCTGTAAATAATATAGACATAAATCTTATTCTTAAACAGCTTACAGTTTAGTAGGTGAGATAAGCCAGCAAATGGAATATTAGAGTAGTGTTGGGTGCCACTGGAGCACCCAACACAGGAGAACATCATAAAATCAGGGAAGGAGGTATCAGGGAGAGTCACTGTAGAAAGTAATCATCAAGGAGAAATCTGAAGAACAAGTAGGAGTTAGCTGAAGGAAGACAAGTTCTAAACAGACAATAGCATGAACAAAGGTCCTGAGGTGAAACAATGCTGCAAATCAAGAAATTACATGTAGTTTAATCCTGCTGGAACTTTGGACACAACCTGAAGGAGTGAGCACAAAGGGGGATGACGCCAAGATAAAAGCGTAGGGGGACTAGGCAGTTAGCAACGCAAGCAGGAGTCAGCTCATGAAGTGGTCTATAAACCATCCATGCTACAGAGCTCTGACTGAATCCTGGAGACAAAGTGAAGTCACTAAAGAGCGGGAATGACATGATCAGATTTGTCTTTAGAAAGATCACGCTGGCTGTAGTGTGGGAAAAGAACATGTGAGAAATCTTTCAACTCATATAAAGAAACTATCTTAGAAGAAAAAAAACCAAACCAAACACTAAAAGAATCCCAGCTATTTTAGAAATAAAACATTTCCTGGCAACTTAAAGGAAAACTTTTTAAAAACCAATGACTGCAATGATCTGCAAACGTAGCATAATAAAAGATAAGGCTACATAATCTCAGGTAAACCTTGTTTCCTAGAAACAAGAGAAAACAAAAGAGGTCCCAAGCCTTATCTCTCCATTCCCTTCACCCCCACCCGCTACAGTGGCTTATGCCAGCTCAGTCTTTGTCTTTCATTTAGGGACCAAATTTGCCCAACAAAATAAGAATTTTGTTATAAGAATAGGCTTGGGGAAACTGCTATAAGTGTTCTGTTATAAGAATAAGCTTGCGGAAACTGCTATAATGTGCCAGATAGCTTTAAAAAATTAAATGCTAACAGATGAGAACCAGTTCTGACCCCAAGGTCAAGCAAAATTAATTTTACCTGTTTTGCCAATGGTCATTAAATAATGAGAATTTGTATAGGTAGTTTCTAAATTAGAAAGTCTGACGCTCTACAATAGCAGAGTGCAAACATGAGCACCAGAACACAATAATTAGAATTAGATACTTTTCAGAATTTGCCTTTTAAAAATAAATTATGCCATTAGGCACTAAATGCAAGGATTAAAATTTCACAAACCTCTAGTTAAATCAAAATGTGGTGACAACTACTGGCACATGACCAAATACTAAAAGAATCTCAGCTGTGTTAGAAATAAAACACTTGCTTCCAACTTGAAGTAAAACCTTTTAGGGTCTATGATTAAACTCATCTGCAAATATAGCATAAGAAAAACAGGTAGGGAAAGTCTTTTATGTGGCAAATAAAATGTTAAAATCAACCTTTAAAATCAAGATTTTGAGGGACGTTTGGCTGCAACTCCCGACTAAAAATTAAAATACATACATTTTCTAGAGTAATTAGAAATATGGGAATTTATCATTATTGTAACTGTGGGCCCTCCAGGACCAGTTCAACTGACCCCATCTCTTATCAACAGAGTGATTAAGAACTGCCTTTCAGAAAATCTGCAAAGTCACATGGCCAGGGCGTGCACAAAAGAAGAAATCATGATCTGAAAGGACCACAGCCCAAGATTCTTCTTCCCATGGAACCCAAGGACTAGGACACGACCAAACTTGAAAGCTGGACTCTTATCAGAAGTGAGGGGTCCCTCATTCAGGAAGATCTGGTGTTCAAATTCGTTCCCCACCTCATCGAAAATGTTTAGAACCCTATCATAAAAGTTTAGAACCTTGTCATAAACGTTTAAAACCTTACCATAAATGCTTGAAGCTCACCAATCAAAACCTGTCCTGCCAGCATTTCTGCATGCCAGCCTGTTCTCCCTAACCTTTTAAATTTCACCCCAAATCGTGAATTGGGGAGACAGATCTGAGGGCACACGTCCCCTGTTCTCCCTGCAGATCGATCTCACAGAATAAAGTTGATCTTTTTCCCCAAAGACTGATGTCGTAATTAATTGGTTTGTTTATGCGCAATGAGCAGAGAACCCCAATTTTGTGCAGTAACATTATTATAAGACATACCTTACAAGGTCATGTGCAAATTTATAATGTGAAAAATAATAATGCCACAATGACTTTACGGGACATACTCAAATCTCCTCTCTGGAAAGAGGTGGATTCATTGTATTTTTTCTTCTGCAATCAGAGAAAGTCTACTTTCCATACTTTCTAAAAATTAAATAAATTTATTATTTCAAAACGTGCTTTGGGTATTTGTGATTCACTTAATCATTACAAAAATCACCATTTCAAAAACTACCATAATTTACATACAGTTATTTATTTATTTACTGACCAACATAAAAGATTAGCAAAGTGAAGAATGATGCAGTGATGCAACTACATCAGACTGGGAGTCAAGATACTCATTCATCCATTCATTCCTTTGTTAAACAAACACCTGAGCATACTTTAGTGCCAGACAATGGGCACTAAGAATAAGTCCCCGAAGGTACTTAAGACTATATTTCATCAAATTTGAGATGCGACCAATCATAAGACTAACTCAACTAATAAAGAAAAAATGCTTTCAATTAAATTATGACCTAACGCCTTGAACGAATCACGTCAGCCTCTCATTGCTTTGATATTTTTTAAATCTACTCAGAAAAATTTGGCAATTTCTCCTGCTTTCAATACATTGTTTGACATTTTAAGTGGCAACCTTTTTTTACACATCTCAATACGAAACACTGTTTCATCTGCTTCAGAGTATTGTCCTTTCTTGCCTCCTATAAAGCACTTAGTTGTTGCTTTTAAAGAAAAGTAAATGGAATTGTGATGATGTCTCCAACAGCAAGTGTTTACTTCACTAATACCAAGTCTACATCTCTCTACTTTGTTCCTGTCCTTTTCTGCATGTTCACCAACTTTTTGTTTCAATGCCAAAACATAACGGAATCTTTTTGAAGATATTTTAAACGGCAATTAAATCCAACATATGTAGTGCTGACACCGTGTACATAACTCAGTTGAAACGATGACACTAAATATAGCTACAACTAAGCTTGCACAAGCACGGGAAATGACAACCTGGCCAGAGGGCCACTTGACTGACAGCAATTGGAAGACGCCATCGAGTGTTGGATACATTCCAAATTCAGAGATGTTAAAATGTAAAAAAAAAAATGCTTTAGAATTGCAGCAGTAATAGCAGCAAACACTCATGCAGCACTATGAGGAAAGCATCATTCTATGTACTTTACATACATTATTGTCACGCAAACCTGTAAGGTAGGTAGACTATGTGCCTCTAGATGAGGAAACTGAGCATGGGAGGTGAGGGTATTGAGTAACTTGCCCAATATCACAAAGCTAGCATGCAGCAAGACTAGCATTTGAATCCAGGCAGCTTGGGTCTAGAGGCTATGCTTTTAACCACTAAGCCACGCGGCCGCTCAAACTAATAATCAATAACTAGCTTTATGACCTGAGGCAAATCAATACAGACTCCTTTCCTTATTTGGAAAAGGAGGAAACTGGAACAGATGATTATGGAGCTCTTTCCCAGGATGACATACTACAATTCTATAATCTTCTACAGTAAAATTTTATTTCCATGCTGGTTTCTCCATAAGCCAATACAATTCAAAGACCTTCACTGCCATTAGTGATTAGAGAAAGGACTGTAGCTTTTACTATTAGCCTAAAATAGACATACTTGGGAAGGTATTTAAGACACAAACACACATGTTCTTGTTCCACTATTTCTCTTTTTCAGGGTGATGGCAAAAGGTTGACTGTGGATATAAATGATCCAATTGATGGGTTTTACTCTGCTTGTATACTATGATAGAAATTTAGTCATTTACAATTTTAATCCAAAATTAACATATGACTTCAATGTGTCAGTTTTAAAAGCTACTCACAATGCAGAGCCCCTTATTCTTTTTAAAATTCTGTTCGTTTATGAGGGGAAAAAACAATAGATTAATAACAGATGCAAATATTGCAACATTTTCCCTCTTGACCCAATTTAAGGGTGGAATTAAATGTGCATTACACACTTGACAAGTCTGCCCCAAGGGGGGTCGTCACACCCTTTGGATTTTCTTCTACAGGCGGAGCCAGCTGCTCTCTCTCCTAGGTAACCTCCCTTTAGGCCCACAGTCTCGGATCATCAGGCAACCCAGCAATGCTTAAAATAATTCCGTATATTTCACATTGAAGTTGTCCTACAGGACAAGAGTCAGTAAAAGAAAGAGATCAAAATGCAGTGTATTTAAAGCTTTCATTATTCATTCTTAAACATCAAATATCATACCAATTTTGGCCTGCTTTTCTCTTTTATATATACATACACATGGATACACACAAAATAATCTGTCCCAACAGAAATCAGAGAAAACATTAAAAAGATTTCCGGGGAAAAAAGGAATATAAGTGAACTGTTGGCAAAAGTGGGCTTAAAAAAAACAAAACAAGTGAGAAGACGCTCAAAGATGGAAGGCTCTCACCAGTACATAGAATTTTACTATTACATACCTTCCCATGCTGCCCGGCTCTTTCATAACAAATGACAACATCTTCCCACATTTCTAGCTTCTCAAATATCTGAAGGGCTGAACTGGTACATCCCAACTCAAAGAGTAAACTTGCAAGTTGGCGCTAGAAAAATCAAGTTAAAATAATGAACATTTCCTTATTGAAAGACAGATTCCTGTTTCACAGCAGATATATCCAATCTGCCGTTTTAAGTGTCTGCTTATTGTAATAAATGCATAATTTGTACAATCCAACCTCTACTAATTAGGAGTTTGCAATGATTCAATACTTACTTTTCCTTTAGCAAGCTTCTTTACAGGGGTGAGGAATTAAAAAACGTCATAGAAACTGTTCAAAATACTCAATATATCAATTTTTTCTAAGAACTCAAAAGAACTTAAAAAGCAAAATCAATATTTATTTCTTACCTAGAGATTCTATATACGACAATCTCTGATTTGTAAAGCTGAGATCCAATAAATCAATTTTTAAAACTCTAGTTGGTAGGGATATCATCAAAAAGACAAGAGATAACAAGTGTTGGCAAGGAGGTAGAGAAAAGGGAACCCTTGTGTACTGGTGGTGGAAATGTAAATTGGTGCAGCCATTATGGAGATTCCTAAAAACATTAAAAATAGAACTACCATATGAACCAGCAATTCTACTTCTGGGTACCTATCCAAAGTAAACGAAATGACTATCTCAAAGAGATATCTGCATCCTCATGTTCATTGCAACAGTATTGATGATAGCCAAGACCTTGAAGCAATCTAAGTGTCCATCTACGGATGAACAAATAAAGAAAATGTGGTATATACATATACACAATAGAATACTATTCAGCCATTAAAAAAAGAGGGAAATCCTGCCATTTGTGAGAACAGGGACGGACCTTCAGGGCACTATGCTAAGTAAAATAAGTCAGACAGAGAAATACAAATACTGTACAATCTCATTTATATGCGGATTCTAAAAAAAATTGAGCTCATAGAAACAGAGAAGAAATTGGTAGTTGCCAGAGGCAGGGGATGGGTGAAATGAGTGAAGGTGGTCAAAAGGTACAAATAAGTTGTAGGGATCTAATCTACAGCATAGTGACTATAGTTAACAATACCATATTGTATATTTGAAAGTTGCTATGATAGTAGATCATAAAAGTTCACATCTCAAGAAAAAGAAATTTGTAACTATGTGAGGTGATAGATGTGAACTAATTATTGTGGCAATCATTTCACAATATATACATATATCAAATCATTATTTTGTACACCTTAAACCATGCAATGTTATATGTCAATTATATCTCAAACTAGAAAAAAAATAAAAGGAAATTGAACTCAAATAATTAATTAAAACTGTAAGCAGTCAATATAAATGACATAAAATCTATGTATTAGTACTCGTGTACTTTATTCATGAGGGCATCTCTGGCTCTTCTCACTCGAGTCTACTTAGATTTATTTTAAGCAAATTCTAAAAAACTTAGCTCCCTAATCTCCCAGTCCTTGGCAAATAAAAAAAGACAAATTGTGGTAAGATCAGTGAAGGTTAAACATATTCAAAATTAAATATATTATGATCTATAAGTGGTCCCTCCTGTAGGAATGGAAAAAATATTAGAAAGATTAAAAAAGTAGGTGAATACCTTGAATAAGATAAGAAACCATACTAGTGAGAACTGTGCTGTTTTCTCTTAAATACACTTTTACCACTTTTTCAAAAATTCAATATATATTTAAGAGTTAAGAAGCTAATGGATACGGAAATCCAGGAATGACAAAATTAGAAAGTAAAATGCAATATACCTGAAAATTATAAGCTAATATATTATCAAAATAAATAAGGGAGATGGTCCAATATTTCATATCCCACGAAATACAGGAGAATTTGGCTATTTTAGAATATATATTGGAAAATTTCAAAAACTGAACCTAGCATGTGGGAGCTGGAATGAATCTTAGGCTCATGCAGTAAGTAGTTTAATCTTTTCATTTAACAGATGAAGAAAGTTATGGCATCCAAGCTGATACGGCTAGTTATTGGCAGAGTAAAAGACTAATTCTCTTTTTACAATAAACTTTGCTGTTATTTCTTGATATTTAAAAATAATAAAGATATGGTTACTCTCTAAAATGCAAGAAAAAAATGATTTAATTTCTTAATGAAAGAGAATGCTTATCTAACTGCCTAAAGATCCTGAAATCCACAGATTCCTAAGCAGATAAAATAAGCACTTAGCCTAAATTCTATTTGAACAGTATTTAATTGTCCTAATGCTTCTGTTCAGAAACAGATTAAGAGCTACACCCTCAACAGACATATGTTTTGTCATAATAATAGCTCAAGAGTCTGAGACGCTTATCCACCACAAACCACATAGTACGAAGCACTTAACAAATTTCACGGATCAGGGTCAAAAACATGCCAAAAAATTCCAGTTGTTAACACTTCTTGATGAAGAAGCTACTCCTTTTGAGATGATATAACAAAGCTTTTTATTTGGCTATGTTTTATTGAGACTCCTTCAACGGATAAAGTGAATTCTGACGTGTAATAAACCCCCTAGTTTACCCAGTGCTTAAGAATATAACCTACTCTAAGAAATCTTTAATGAGGATTCTGAGTCATTGAATGGTGGGTTGGGATTTATAACTCTAATTCACTATGTACGTGCATAATCCACAAGAGAAAGAGGGCAGGAAGCTAGTTAAAATGACAATAGTTACTAAATCATCTAGAAATTTCTGGCTGGCACCATTTGACTTTGCTTAACCTCTCTGTGTCACAGCTTCTCCATCTGTAAAATGGGGATATTTCACAAAATTGTTGGATTAAAATAAGATAACATGCATGAAATGCAGAACAAAATCCATGCCTTATACTAAGTGTGCAGTAAAAGTTGGTTATTAGCTGGTATAATTACAACCCAATGAAGAGATAAGGAAAGAGGTAAACTAGATTAAAGTCAGGAAATTAGAGATCTAGTTTATGAACAGCTATGTGATCAACACTGGAAAAGTGCAGTTAATTGCACTGGGCCTCAATTTTCTTCTCTGTAAAATTAAGAAATTGGACTAGGTATCTAAGTTGCCTTCAGTGCTAAAAATTAGACAAAATAGGGGAACCACACCTATAACACACAAGAACCATGGTGGGGGGGCTAGGATCTACACCCCAACATGGGGCTTTTGGAGCTGCACTAGGTACGTTCATAGCCTCAGAAAGAGGAGGGTAGTTAAGAGTTTCTCACAGTATAGAGTATCAAATAATTGTTTTCGTTTACTATCTGTAAACAACTTGGTTAAAAGGTTCATTCTTTGGTAGAAAGTTCTTAAAGGGCCTTTAAATATAAAAAGTTATTTTGAAAATGAAAGCTTTTGTGGTGCTCCTATTAATTTCAAGGTTTCCATTTAATCTAGTTTTAAATTCCTTCAAAAATGTTTTGCAAGTCTAATATCACTTTAATCAAAATAGCAATTTGAAGCTAGATACTTTTATTCTTTTCACTGAAATATTTGAAAACACAAACATAAATTAAAAATCATTCTTTTCTAATGCATTTATCTTTCAAATGCAAAGTAATTTCCATAGGCAATGACAAACAACAACAAAAATACCTGAATGGCCCAGTGAGGTGGTACTTGACAGCAATAGAAAATCTTCAGACGTTCCAGTACAGACGTGGTTTTATCTTCAAATTGATCTGCAAGAGCCTTAAGAGCATATATCATAATCAGAATCTATATGTGTAATAACTTTTTTTTTTTTTTTTTTTGGTGAGGGAGATTAGCCCTGAGCTAATATCTATTGCCAATCCTCCTGTTTGCTGAGGAAGATTGGCCCTGGGCTAACATCCATGCCCATCTTCCTCTACTCTATACGGGACACTGACACAGCATGGCTTAACAAGCGGTAAGTTGGTCCGCGCCCAGGATCCAAACCTGTGAACCCCCGGCCACCAAAGCAGAGCGCACAAACTTAACCACTACGCCACCAGGCCGGCCCCTGTAATAACTTTTTAATGTAAACAAGATTCTTATTGTAAAAGTTATACAAATGTACATATAAACAATAAAGAACACAAGTCACTTTGATAAGGTGACAAAATTGTGAATGTTTCCTCTAATTTCTTTATGTTGAAAAAACTTTAATCAACCTTTTTTGTATAACACAGTACTTAAATTTTCTTTTTCTATTATTTTTGCCAGTTGACTAGTTTTCAGTTAACTAGTTTTCACAGGCCTGTCTTGTGAGGATTAGATGGTAACAATACATGAATGTTAATTTTCGGATGTGAACGCACATATCGTGGTTACATAGGAGGATACCCTTGGATTTGAGGATGCCGAAGCACCATACTGGCAACTTACTTTCCAATACTTCAGTACTGTACTTGCAACTTTTCTGTAAGTTTGAAATTGCCTAAAGGTGTTACAAAATTAATTTTTAAAATTGAAAATTTCAAAGAAAGTAAGAGGTAACAAGTCCAAACTTTCTCGGAAGAAAGAAAAGGACAAGAATCTAACATATCCCAGTAAAAGCCCAAGACAAGGAGACCAGTTTCTGAGCAGGGAAACTGCTCCTCAAGTGGGGGTTCTCTATATTATACTAGGTGGGAGATAAATTTGTAGCCTAAGAATACCCTGTACAATGAGAAAACACTCATTACATCACTAAACAATCCAAGAAGTTATTCAATCAAGTCACTCAAAACAAACTGAGACATAACCAGACTCCTAAACCATCTCGGTCAAAATATTTTTAAAGCTTCTGGCCTTACTTCAGAGAAACTTAACAGCAAAGATGTTGTATGTTTCTGCCCAAAGCTGGTTAGTTAAGAGAGAGAAGAAAAGAAAAACTTCTGGCTGAATACATATGGTTACAATATATAAATAAAAGGTTCAGTGAATTACTTCATCAACAGGGAAACAAATTTTTCTTTTTATCAATTTTTTTTCCCTTCTTTGGAAAGAAAAAAATAACTAATTCTTATTTAATAATAATAAAAAAGCCAAAAACACCACCACAACACTTACTTTTATGAAGTCCTAATTATATGCAAAACATTTTATTTTCAAACAAAACTCATTGTTTGCTGTAGTTACTGCATCTAGCTAAAAGATATTAAGCGCTCAGTAAATAATTCTCAATTTATTCATAAATAGATTTATGGGCCGGCCCAGTGGCATAGTTGTTAAGTTCACACGCTCCACTTCGGCAGCCCAAGGTTTGCTGGTTCGGACCCCAGGCGCGGACCTACGCACTGCTCATTAAGCCATGCTCTGGTGGCATCCTGTATACGAAATAGAGGAAGATGGGCACAGACGTTAGCTCAGGGCTAATCTTCCTCAGCAAAAAGAGGAAGATTGTCAACAGATGTTAGCTTAGGGCCAATCTTCCTCAGAAAAAAATAAAATAAAACTTAAAAAATAAACAGATTTATTATATATTTCAGATACTCTTAGATGATCTCAGAGTATCTAAGCATCTCTAATACTCTCAGATACTCTCCAAAATGGCAAAGACCTCAGGAGAGAGCAGAGAACCAACACTTATTTGAGCTGGATACCTTGAATAAGCCCCTGTACAAGTACAGCCACACTTCATAAGAACTTGATTAGGCCATGTGTATGATAAACACTAAAAACAGAATTTTAACCTATTTTCACTCCTGCACAGAATATACTTCTTCTTACTTTAAGCATGACAACCACCTAAATAAGACTTATCTACCAATAAAACTAAGAACATTAAATTAACAAACAAAGGAAAGCGGTGATGGTGTACTGTTATTTGCCTATTTCCTCTACTGGATTCAAAGTACTCTTTTTTATTTGCTAATTCATTACAAATACAGGGACATATTTACAGTACATCTCTAGATTTTTCAGAGCAGGATTACTTCTAGCAACTCATTCTAAAATAATTCCATTACATTCAAACAACCGGAGTCCTTGACAGGCATATTAAAAATTCCATTATATACAAATAAACCAGAGTCCTTTACAGAAAAAAACAGTGCTAGTAAATGAAGTGACCTGGATTCTGGTTTATCTCCAACAAGCAAGTTGTTTAACCACAATGGCAACTCACTTGTGAAACGATTTTCTAAATGATCTTTGCACTTCCAACATTCTCTGAGTATATGGCTTTATCAAGAGTATTTTGTTTTATTTTAAGCATTTGAGAATGTTTGTTGATTAGTTTTAGGCACCATTAGCTGAACACAAGTATTATGCACATTCATTAGGGGCAAACCAAGTACCCAAATAGTCTGGAAGACAATGGTAGGACGTTAAGTACTAGGAGAATGTGACTGAATGAAGATGAAGCCTCAATTACTACTGTGTATATTTATGTGGGTGAACATGGACATAAACAACGTGTTCAGTGAGAAATTGGCACTTTTCAAGCTTTTATATACTCCCAGAAGTTTAGGTAAATGGCCTTTAAAGCAGTGTCCTCCTACCTTTCACTTGCCATTTTCTCTTTCCAGTTTCTATTTCACACTTGAAAGTCATGGGCACTTGGTCATAAGTTAAAACCGGTATGAGGAGGTAGTCTTTAAGGAAATGTCAAAATGGAGAAAGGGAAAGACAAGCAAATATACCTTAAATCAATCATTAAGAACTGAAAGTAAAACAGAGTGTACTTTATGGGCCAGCCTGGTGGCTTACTGGATGAGTTCACATGAACCGCTTTGGTGGCCTGGGTTTCCTGGGTTTGGATCCTGGGTATGGACCTACACAGTGCTCATCAAGCCATGCTGTGGCAGCGTCCCACATACAAAACAGAGGAAGACTGGCACAGATGTTAGCTGAGTGTCCATCTTCCTCGCCAAAAAAAAAAAAAAAAGAACTGAAAGCAAAACAGTGTGTACTTTAGGAAGGTGACAGAAGAGATGTGGATAAATGGGAATTACAATGAGTAGAGAGTGAGGAATAGTCTAGGGCTTGGTCCAGAGGTGGGAGGAGAGCCAAGTTACAGAAAATCCAGGCATAACTGCTGCGACACACTACAGATGACTTCATGATGTATAGACTATTGTGATATGACATTGTTTTCAAGTTTTAAGACTCCCTTTTGATGTTGTTTTCTCCCCAAACTCCACCTCAAAGCATTTATACATTGAGTGTCCTTAAGAAAATGTACTTGTATGCATGGATTCCCTAATCTCATGCAATAACAACTCTCAAAGCTTCCAGGAGCCACAGTACCACAAGTCAGGGGATATCTCTATGGGATGGGGAATAAAAGAATAAAACCCCAGAAAGCAACGATGTGCCCTCTCTTTTCAATACTCTGTTTTCAGTAAAGGACTTCCCCAAAAAACTAGAGAAGATCAAGACAAATTTTAAAATTAACACATGAAGAATGATTAGTATAGAAGGACAATTCTGAACAAGGTCTGGTATGATTTATTTTATTTTATTTTATTTTATTTTTAATTTTTTGTTTATTGCAGTAACATTGGTTTATAACATTGTAAAAATTTCAGGTGTACATCATTGTACTTCTATTTCTGCATAGATTACATCATGTTCACCACCCAAATACTAATTACAACCCATCACCACACACATGTACCGAATTATCCCTTTCACCCTCCTCCCTCCCCCCTTCCCCTCTGGTAACCACCAATCCAATCTCTGTCCCTATGTGTTTGTTTATTGTTGTTATTATCTACTACTTAATGAAGGAAATCATACGGTGTTTGACCTTCTCCCTCTGACTTATTTCACTTTGCATTATACCCTCAGTGTCCATCCACGTTGTCACAAATGGCTGGATTTCATCGTTTCTTATGGCTGAGTAGTATTCCATTGTGTATATATACCACAGCTTCTTTATCCATTCGTCCCTTGATGGGCACTTAGGTTGCTTCCAAGTCTTGGCTATTGTGAATAACGCTGCAATGAACACAGGGGTGCATGTACCTTTGCAAATTGGTGTTTTCAAGTTCTTTGGATAAATACTCAACAGTGGAATAGCTGGATCATATGGTAGTTCTAGCCTTGATTTTTTGAGGAACCTCCATACTGTTCTCCATAGTGGCTGCACCAGTTTGCACTCCCACCAGCAGTGTATGAGAGTTCCCTTCTCTCCACATCCTCTCCAACACATGTTATTTCCTGTCTTGTTAATTATAGCCATTCTGACCGGCGTGAGGTGATATCTCATTGTAGTTTTGATTTGCATTTCCCTGATAGTTAGTGATTTTGAACATCTTTTCATGTGTCTGTTGGCCATCTGCATATCTTCTTTGGAGAAATGTCTGTTCAGGTCTTTTGCCCATTTTTTAATTGGGTTGTTAGCTTTTTTGTTGTTGAGATGCATGAGTTCTTTATATATTTTGGAGATTAAGCCCTTATCAGATGTATGATTTGCCAATATCTTCTCCCAATTGTTAGGTTGTCTTTTTGTTTTGTTGATGGTTTCCTTTGCTGTGCAGAAGCTTTTTAGTTTGATGTAGTCCCATTTGTTTATTTTTTCTATTGTTTCTCTTGCCCGGTCAGACATGGTGTTTGAAAAGATGTTGCTAAGACCGATGTCGAAGAGCGTACTGCCTATGTTTTCTTCTAGAAGTTTCATAGTTTCAGGTCTTACATTCAAGTCTTTAATCCATTTGGAGTTAATTTTTGTGTATGGTGTAAGGTAAGGGTCTACTTTCATTTTTTTGCATGTGGCTATCCAGTTTTCCCAACACCATTTGTTGAAGAGACTTTCTTTTCCCCATTGTATGTTCTTGGCTCCTTTGTCAAAGATTAGCTGTCCATAGATGTGTGGGTTTATTTCTGGGCTTTCAATTCTATTCCATTGATCTGTGTGTCTGTTTTTGTGCCAGTACCATGCTGTTTTGGTTACTATAGCTTTGTAGTATATTTTGAAATCAGGGAGTGTGATGCCTCCAGCTTGGTTCTTTTTTCTCAGGATTCCTTTAGCTATTCGGGGTCTTTTGTTGTTCCATATAAATTTTAGGATTAGACTTTGGATGTGTGCTCACATCCAAAAGTATGGCACACATATCTTCACAATAACAGAGCCCGTCCCCAAAGACCTACCCTTTCACTGAAGGCTATTCACTCTAGCTAGCATGACATCAAAGTGTTTATCAGCTTTCTGAAGAGCCAAGTGGAAATTAGCTGACAATCTAAAAGGTATAAATGATCATATGCCAAATCACCTTGCTTTGTTGTGCAATCTGTGTGTGTGTGTGTGTGTATGTGTGTGTGTGTGTGAAGGAGGGTGAGATTTATTATAAAAATATGTACTTAATCAAATATATCCAACAGTTGGGCTGAACAGCTTTCTCTGACAGAAGTCTGCAGTCATTCAGCTGTAATTCACAAATAGAAGAGTCAAGCTAATTGGCATCTCAAAGCCCTAAGCCCAAGAAAATCTCCAATAGGAACAAGGGGAATGAGAATTAAAACCTATTAACACACCTACTAAGTATCAACATCATTAACCCTATTGTTAACCCAGTTTTATCTCCTGTACAGAAAACTGCAGCTCAGAGATAAAAATGACTTGCCCAAAGTCATAAAGCTATGAAATAGGTGAGCCTGTCTGATTCCAAAGACCAAGTTGACAGCTTCATTAAAACCTTACCACATAACTAAGTGGACAATTATCAGATCTGTGAAAACAAAAAGCAGCTTCTAATTGGAAAACTATTGAGAATCCTACTTAACTGGTTTGTTTTTTTTTTTTTCACCTCAATCTCATAATGACACAGGAGTCAGGGCATGGCCTGGTCAAGATCATCTTCAACTATTGCTTCATGTTCTAGATATAGAAAAGACTTTAGTGTGTAGGGCTGGTAGGAACTGGGTCTATTAATGAGGGCTGGGAGAACCCAGATGTCTTTTTTATGATTCCAGAGTAAAGAAACGAACACAAAGAGGCAGTCCTCAAGGAAGCCCAGATAGCCATCTTGGAGCATTCCCCCTAGTCATACCTTAGGTCAGCAGTTCTTAAACTTTTTGGTTTCAGGACCTCTTTAAACTCTTATAAATTATGGAGGGACTCCAAAGAGCTTTTGTGTATGTGGGCTATAACCTATCGATATTTATCATATTAGAAATTAAAATTGAGAAAAATTTAAATATTTATTAAACCATTTTAAAATAAAATAATAAATTTATTACATTAATATAAATAACATGTTTTATGAAAAATAACTATATTTTTTAAAAAGTCTTGAAAAGATTGGCAACATCTTACTTTTTTATTTTTGGAAGATTCGCCCTGAGCTAACATCTGTTGCCAATCTTGCTCTTTTTTCTTCTCCTTTTCCCCAAAGCCCCAGTGCATGATTGTATACATGATAATTGTAGGTTCTTCTAGTTCTTCTATGTGAGCTGCTGCCACAGCATGGCTACTGACAGACAAGTGGTGTGGTTCTGTGCCCAGGAACTGAACCCAGGTTGCCGAAGCAGAGAGCACCAAACTTTAACCACCGGTCCATCAGGGCTGGCTCAGTAATGTCTTTCATTTTTGCAAATCTCTTTATTGTCTGGCTTAATAGACGACAGCTGGATTCTCATACATGCTTCTGCAGTCAATCTGTTGCAATACAGTGTTTTGGTTGAAATTTATGAAGATATTTTGGCCCCATACAGATAGGCATTTAGAAAAGGGAAGAGTATGTTAATAGCTTTTTCAGTTAATTGTGGATATTATTTTTTGACACTAGACCAAAATTCAACACGTGGTGGTGACTTAGAGTTATCTGCAATGTGGAATTTGAAATCCTATCAATGAACTTTTCTCTGTTACAGTAAAATCCACTGGTCTAGGAAAAAAAAACCACTCACTGATCTATCTTGAACTTTGAATGGATCTTTTACCCATGCTTCATTTTTTAACATCATGCATTAGTCATCTGGAAAATGCACAGATTTTTCCATATGTTGACATATTTCATATATTTAAAAATTATATGCGTTAATATCATCAACAATCTCATCAGAAAATTCTCATCCCAATACATGAAATACTGGGAAGCTGTCAAGTTCATAGTTACAGATACAAATTTTCCAAAACTCTCATTTTTTTCTTCAAAGTTCAAAATTTTATCATTGGTAACAAACACTGTCAATTACTTTCCTTGAAGTGACGAGCTCACTTCACTCATTTTTGAGAAAACTTCTGCAAAATACTCAAGTCTCAATACCCAGAGTTTGTCAGTAGTTCTTTCAAGTAAAAATAATGTTCCATGGGAAAAGTAGCTGATTCAGCTTTTTCTTGAGACAACCACTGTACTGTAGCATGGGGCACAAGTGTTTTGCAAGTACTTCCCATTTCATCACATAGAATAATAAAAAGGCATATTGTCAAGGGTAAAGACTTAATAAAATAATATTTACAGCTTTATCAAAGACATTCATAAATAAAACTACCTTTTTTTTTTAAAACTACAAATGTGTGGCAGTGAAGCATATGATGACTATTAGCACAGTCTGGTGTCCCTACCTTGATTTGAGTGAACGGGGCAGCAATTTGATCCCCAACTGCTTCTGCTGATTCAATATCAACACAGTGAAAAGGTAAATAATATCTCATTATTATTATGAAGATAGTTTTGACCTGTGGACACTCTGAAACGGTCTGGGGACCCTGAGGGCTCCAAAAATCACACTTTCAGAACTGCTGCCTTAGGATTAGTAGATGTACAATTTCTCATACCTTCCCCACACCTCACCCACCTCCAACTTCCTCCTGAAATTTCTCCAGAGGACCTTGCTTAGTGTTTAAGGAAATACTTAGAAGTTCTTTTTTATTACCTTGTCTTAAAACGATTAGGAAATGAAAACACATGTCAGCCTGTTTACAATCTGCAAGTATTGTAAGAATGCAAATAAAAACAAAAATTTATTATTAAAACCTAAGCGAACGTTTTAAATTCCTAGTGTTATCCTTTCTAAAAAAGTTCAAGTAGTTAAGTCTAATGATAATGACACCCTACTTTCCTGAGTTGGTCTCAGTCAAATGCAAAGCATCTGTTCCTCAGAGAGCTCCATTTCAACCGGCCCCAGGTCCTGCAGCCCTCAGTAACACTCACCTCTAAGGTTCCTTCTGGCACTCCGTCCCCTGTTAAATCACAACACTGGCCTCCAGCCCTTGGTAAATGCCCTTTTAGCCTCTGTTCTGTATGTACTTGGGCATGAGACAGAAAAACACCTGGAGCTGTCACTACCTCTGCCCACAGCTGTCTTTTCCAAAAGTGCCTATAACCACCACCCCCACCCTGACCCCAAAGCTCTGAGGACTAGGCTGAAGAGCTATATTTTAACAAGCATCTCGGAAGTGGTTCATTTGTTCAAGCAAGTTTGGGAAACGCTGCATAAGGCTGTTAAGATGTACACAGGGTGCTCTCCCAGGGAAAACCGATGTGTCAGTTCAATCAACAGAATCTCACTCTGTCCAAAGAAATGAAGCATGTCACTGCCTGGAATATGACTGAAGTTATCATTTAGTGCTTGTGGAAGTGTGCTTTAAGTGGGTGTACTTTATTCCATTCCATTAGTAAGTTCCTCTGCTCACCTATTCTTCATTTTTCTGTGATTTCCAAGGTTTTTTCATTTTCTATCAATAATAAAGTTTATTTTATGTTTTATATCACTTGTCCCACTCTTTTACCCCACTATCTATGAACTAATCATTGCCTATTTTTTACTAATCTGTTACCATGAAACTCACATCCTGGATTTAGCCTATCAGCATCCCTCTGGGCAACCTCCTTTCTTGGCCTTAATAGCAACAGCCAATTGCACTCACCCGTTGCATGTTCTTTTCCCACACCACATCCTGATATTGTGTGCATTCCATTTCCCTCCCCTTTCACCTAAATTGTAGGCCTTGAGACACTGAGTTCTGCAACCCAAGACTTTCTCACAAAAGCCTCCATTCACTTCTTCCTGCCTCTGCTCGTTCAACCCCTTTCCTCCAGATGATGCCAAGTCCTCTAATGATATCTTTTTTCTTTTTTAAGCCAGTTCTCATAGCTTCCTTAGAACAGTATAGCATGGTAGATAAAAGCATGGACTTCAAAATTCAAGGTAAACCTGGATGTAATTCTAGCCCAGCTATAAGACCTTGAGTAGGTCACTTAAATTTTCCGTCCTTCAGTTTCTTCATCAGTAAAAATGTAGATAATGCCTACTTACTAGGATTATTTAGCACCTGGTATATGAGTGTTCAGTAAACAGTAGTAACTATACACAGTTCTGAGTAAATGGTAATAACTACAATTATTCCAACAAATAAAAGAACAGCTATAGTCACATAAGCAAGTCCTAGTACACTTTTCAATATCTTTCAATGTTTTTTTTTTAATGTTTTTTTTTTTTTGTGAGGAAGATCAGCCCTGAGCTAACATCCGTGCTAATCCTCCTCTTTTTGCTGAGGAAGACCAGCTCTGAGCTAACATCTATTGCCAATCCTCCTCCTTTTTTTTTCCCCAAAGCCCTAGTAGATAGCTGTATGTCATAGTTGCACATCCTTCTAGTTGCTGTATGTGGGACGCAGCCTCAGCATGGCTGGAGAAGTGGTGCGTCAGTGCACGCCCGGAATCCGAACCAGGGCCAGAATGGAAGACACGTTTTCATATTTCAGATATTTGAAAAGCTCAATGGCATGACTTGGCCTACTAAACATGAAGCACTGTAATTATCCCAATGTTTTTAGATTTTCCAGATAGTGAAAAATGATTGTTTTTAATGAGTTATAAAAGATTGGACAGTTTTATTTTCTTGTACCTAAACCTCCTTTCCTGTAAACTGAGGATAATAATAATAATGGTCAACATTTATGGAAGGTTTACTATGAGCCAGGCACTATTCCAAGCATTTCATAAATATTAACTCATTTAACCCCTCAACATCTGTATGAGGTAGGCACCACTGCTCTCTCCATTCTACAGAAAAGGAAAGTGAAGCACAAGCAGTTAGGGGGCTTAATCTTAGCCATGGTACATGATCTCTCTTTTCCTCTTGGAGTGTGGGGTCTACAGACAACAAAATCTGGTGCTTTTCTGACAAGAGACATTCTGATACTGACGCAGGCAGAGAAAAGCAGAGATATGAGAATGAGGGTGAGAAAAGAGAGAAAGAGAAAGACCTGATGATCTGTTTGAGCCCCTGAATCTAGCTATCTCTGAGATTAGAATACCCCTAGACTTTCCAGTTATAAGAGCCAATAAAATTCCTTTTTTACAGCCAGTTTGTTTTTTGTTTTTTGTTTTATTTATTTTTCCCCCCAAAGCCCCAGCAGATTGTTGTATGTCATAGCTGCACATCCTTCTAGTTGCTGTATGTGGGACACGGCCTCAGCATGGCCGGAGAAGCGGTGCGCCAGTGCGCACCCAGGATCCGAACTCGGGCCGCCAGCAGCAGAGCACGCGCACTTAACCGCTGAGCCACGGGGCCGGCCCTTTACAGCCAGTTTGAATTGAGTTTCTGTCCCTTCTTGAGATTCCTTATTGAGATCTGTTCTTAAATTTTGCTGAAGTAGAAGAGTAAAGAGTCTTGAAAAGCTCTAAACTTCAATTTGTCCATTACAAGCACCTTAAATTTAGGACAAGGATATTTAAAATAAGTATAAAAATCAAACGCAATTTCTCAAATTTTGAAGCTATGTTTACTCATTAGGCAAGTCAAATATAGCCAACATCAGCTTGAAATACTAGATCATGTGCCCTACTCCACTTCCTGGTCCTTCTTCAGTGGTTCCATAATGGCAGCAGTATATTCTCCACTCACACAAATAGTCGCACATCAAGGTCAATACCAAGCCTGGCAAGTATAACGCATGTGGGTGTACTTTTACAAAGAAGATATGTGAAACTATAATAGAGCAAATGCATACTCTGAGACACTAAGACGTGGGAGAGAAGTATATAAAGCAGAACAAATGAACAGTTTGTAATATAGAGGAAAAGCTCTGTTTTCTGGTATGTTGAGAAATACAGAGTGAACATATTTTCAGTTAATTCATGAACTCCAGTCTCTTATCACTTCTTCTAATGACCTCAAAGGCTAGTGAATTTATGCATGTAATTTATCATTTTTTTAGGAAACCCAGCAAGAAAAACTGACATTCCTTTATCTCTTTTCCTTCCCCTTAAAAAAATACAACCAACCAAACTGTGAATTACTACCCTCTGGGAACTCTACATTAAACTCAGAGTGATCACAGTGACTGCTCTATTCTGTTTGCTTTGGCACTGGGTTGAAGATTTGGAGTGGACTGATATTAGAAAGGCTGGTCTCTTTAGCTCTTGGATTATTAAAGTTGCCTCCAGATTAGCATAACTAAATACTGCATCCTATAGTTGTGTTCATTAGCTTCTTTCTTGAAGTCATATCCCCACCCCTTTGAGATAACCACACACTTACATAATTATTCTGAAGTTGAAACAATCCTCATAAACTAGCTCTCTGCCCCAAACTACTACACTCCTGCCAAGTCTTCCTCTTTATGTCTACATGCAGAGGGCAATTCTGATGTGAGGCCTTGACCTGAAGTCTGGCTCAGCTCTAGGGGTATAAGAGGAGGCCCTGTGTGAATACATACGATGAAGAGCTAATGTAAGTTTTGCATATAATCAATCTCAGTGCCCATTATCTGGACTGTTGGATCATTTTTTCTGACCCTGCTATCCCATCCTTTAAACACTTTAACTTTTTTCTTGATGAATAGGTGCCTCTCCCAACCACTCTAAGCCTTTTGTATCTTATGCTGTCTCCCTGAGTTCAAAGACCTAAGATTACCTCACAAACTACTTAGTTCACTGCTCTATGCATAGCTCATCTGTTGGGTTGTGACTCTGGTGAGGGTGATCGTGTATTCCAGGCTATGACTTCTGTGACTCACTACCATGGCTGATGCTTCCAACACCCACTGAGAGGAGGTCCTCCTCACTAGGGTCTCTATCCCTTGCTCCTGGCTCTTCACTTGGGATCTCAGTCCCTGCTACCAGCTCCTCTGGACACCAACTCTGCCCCCTAGGCTCAAGCACACTGCCTGCTTGCACCATATAGGAGATACTATCTCAGACCCTTATGTGCCTTGTCACAAGGAAAGGAATGAGGAAATGAAGCAACAGGAGATATGGGGCCTATTTGAAAAAGCAAGCATTTCTGTTATAATAGCAATTACCTCAGATCCAGAGTTCAGGGCCCAAGGAGAAGGTGTAGAGGGAAAAACCCTGGCAACCCTAAAGAAGGATGCCAGCCAGACACACCCTGGCCAGGTGTGCGAAGTCTGTAGTCAGCCCTCCCATTTAAGGGAAAAGCCTCGCAGACAATGAGACCCACATAACTGCAGGGAGAGCTCACATTAACCACTAATACGATCAACATTGGGGATCACCAGGCATTTAAGGAAAAGCAATACCATGAAAAAGAAGGGCCAAGAGGAACATATAAAAGAATTAACCATTGAGGAGAGAGAATTCATGAAGAGAAGAGAATTTTTATAATTCTAATTAACAATGTGCAAAGAAATTAAATGAGATATTGCATGTATAAAACAAGAAAAGGCTATTAGGAAAAAGAACAATCAGAAAAATACAGACTTTCAGGAAATTAAAAATAATTGTCAAAAAAATTACATGGATGGACTGAATAAATACTAGGAATTGGGCTAATGATCAAAACTAGTGCTATAGAAGAAAAGGTTGAAGAAATCTCCCATAACGTCGAGCAAAAAAACAAAGATAGGAAGCAAGGGAAAAAAGTTGAGTCATACAAGATAGATCCAAGAGGTCTCACACAAGTCTACTAAAATTCCAATTGCAGAACTGAACCAGAGAAAGAATCTTGGGGAAAAAAAAAAGGAAGGAGAAGTATAATTAAAGAAATAATAGAAGAAAATATCCCTGAACTATAGAGACATGAAGACGTGATTTTTCACATTTAAAGAACCGAATAAGTAATCCAGCAAGAGAAATAACTATAGTTATGACAACTAACATTTATTAAGCATTTCCTACCCTTGAGACACTGTTCTAAATATTAACTCATATAATCCTCATAATAACTACATTTATCCCATTATACACACGAGGAAACTGAAGCACAGAGAGGTTAGTTAAATTGTCCAAAGTACAGGCAGCTATTACATGGTAGAGCTAGGAACTGAAACCAGGTAGTATGACTCCAGAACCCCTGCTCACACTTAGATATATCCAGAATTCCTAGAATGAAGAGAAAATTCTAACATTTTCAAGAAGAGAAGAAAAACTGTATAACAAAATGGAACAAGAATCAAGACTTCTATACTTATCAGCAAACTGGGATACCAGAAGATACTAAAGAAATCACCTCATTTATAGTCTTACAGAAAGATGATTTTGAAACTAGCATTCTACACCCAGCCAAACTACTAAATTATAATGGAAAAATACTTCCACAAAGACTCAAATTTTACCATCCATGTCCTTCATATGAAAAAGTTATAAAAAAAGGTAATAGAGAAAGACAAGGCAAATAAGAAAGACAACATCTGAGATAAAAGAAACAGTGGTAGCTGACTACGACCTAGAATGAGTAAAGATAGCAAAAATGAAACAAACGGAGAGTCCCCTGGACCTTGATTCTTCTGACAGCCTTTTTCAAATAGCAAAAGTTTAGAGACAAAGCATTGGATTTCTTTCTCCATGGGTCCAATCACAGCATTTGTATATATATTGTGTATATATATATATACAGTATATGTGTGTTTGTATATATATATACAGTATATGTGTATGTGTATATATATATACACGAGTATATATATACTCATAGTCATAATTATAATGCTGTAAAAAATTGACTTAAAGTTTCAAAAATTAACATACAGACTCAACACAGCTGACAAAAATTATAGAATAAAACGTAGAATAACAACCCTTGACAACCGCAAAAAGCACAAAAAATGGATGAGGGGATGAGAGGTACACTGATTTATTCATCATTCATAGTGTGGAGGCAACAGATTCTATCTAAAGTTGATAAATCAAGGGAAAAAAGCCTAAGTATTTAAAGAAGTGTAATAGAAGTGTAAATATTTAAAGTTAAAAGGGAAACCACTGGCATAACAACAAAAAAGAAACTGCTAACAGATGGACTGGGAATTGGAGGAGAATTTGTATCTTTCATTTGAGATCCTTGTGAGCGGACTAAATTGTTTTTATTACATACAGTTTTAATATGCAGTTTAAAAATCAAAATATATTAATTAAAAGGCACCTTCAAAAATAGGGGATGGGTTAAATATATTATAGCACCTCCATTTAACGGAGTGACACATGGCTCTTGGAATTAATGAGCTAGATCCACAGGTATTGGCACACAGAGTTGATCAAGCTATTATGTTAAGAGGAAAGGATATAAAGCAATAAAGATTGCATGATCCCACTGATGTTAAAGCATACTTAACGTTTATTTAGGCATAGAAAGAGGTCTAGAAGGATACAAATTATTGATATTGAAAGACAAGTGAGGAGAAAAGAAAGCTGTTTTTCACTTTCTCCTTCTGTACTGCTTACATTTTTTATAATGAGCAGGTATTATTTCTATAATTAAAAACAATTAAGAACAGTGACATAGTTTTAAAAAACAAAACATACTTTGCCACTACTAACCATGGACTTGGTCCAGATGTTACATATAATGCCTGCAGAGTGCAGCATTCCATCAACATAAAAAATAATCTAAAGGACTTCTTTCTCCAATTATTCAAACATAAGTACAAGGCTCAGTGTATAAATCCTGACAGTATATTACTGTGACCAGTTTTTCCCCCAATTAAGGCTTTTGTTATGACATGCCCTTAATCATTACTAGACATTAAATAGCCATATAAACGACCAGCTTTTAAAAGAGAAATTTTTCAGCCTACACAAGAGCAATAATCTCCACAATGGAACAATTATCCTGTTCTGGGCCCTCCTCCCTCCATAATCAACCATGATAAAAATCCCTATTCTGTCAGAGGATGCATGCAACCACAGTATCAAGAACAAATGTTCTAAAAAAAATTCACTTGGAAACTGTGAAATCTCATTAGCTACCACAGTTAAGAAAGTCAAACTGCAGTATGAACAGTCTCCAGTGACAGAAAACTGCTATAATCTCAAATTCCCAATTCAAAGCAAAGTCCTTTCAGAAACTCAAGAGTGAAGAAAAAGATTCCTGCTGGAAAATCATCTTCAGAGGCACAACTACCTGGACAGAGGCAGACCTTCCTAATTTAAATTAATGAGTTTAAGAGATAACCAAGTAATTAACATTCACTAGCAAGATTCTTTTAACAATGAACATAAAATAATCTCACATTAACCCTCGATGTCTGAGCTGAGTTTATCCTACACTAGGTTAAAGCAGTTAATATGAAAGTTAGAAGACAAGGATGACATTTGATTTGTACAATTTTTTTGGTTTGGACATAAGATGGTCCCTTTGAATATGCGTGGTTTCAATTAATTTGCTTCATATTTGGATTATATGTATAATACCTTGCTTTAAAGAGAAGAAGAAAAAGAGGTGATCTTATGATAAAGAAAATGTTGATTATTTGGATTTGGATCAGGGAGGGGGAAGTGGAATGATGGTACAGAATACAACTACTTTATACTCCATTGGTAAAAAGCAGAGTGTAAATAAATATTGGAGAATATAATCTCATTTTAATCCAAGCTGCTTCTGAAGCATACCATTAAAATAAACATGTTTCCATAAACATTATTTTCTTCATCACCACCACCATCAACATAGCCCTGAACATGCAACAATTAAAGAACTCCAGCCTAGAATAATTTCCATGAAATAGGGTGTTTTTAATGGATTGTCCTCAACCTGGAGTTCCTTCTTCCTCTGTGGATCTTACAAGGTTGATTTATTTACCTTTAGATATGATGCAACGTTTTCTTTTTAAATTTAGCATGTCTCACTTAGAAATCCCTTCCAAATGTGCCATCTTTAGGACCTGCCACTGAATCCTTCAAAGTAACTGCCTGTCACTGTGTAAGTTATGGTCCAGACTCTGTCACTAACTAACCAGGCAAACTGGGGCAAGTCACCTGACCTCATCACACCTGCATGTCCTCCACTTGTAACATGACAAGATTAAGCTTTCCCCTAAGAGCTCCACCTAGTTATTTTCCTTTCTGCTTTAACAGTTTATCATTTTATCACTTTATACAGCTGAGGAAGGGAACAGATTTTCACAGAAACTAAAATAGACAATTTTTTTAAAAACATTGTTTTATACGTAGATATATTTTTTCAGTCATTTTCCTCTTATTCTTCAGGGATGCAGTAACTTCAACAAATATCAAACTCTGAATCACAGGAATTGGCAAAGGTTCAAATTATGAGGTAAATGGTTCAACAAAGTGACAGAAAATTAGACAAATTTGGCATTCATCTTGTCACATGATCTAGCTAATTCCCAAAAATTCTGGGTTGGGGAGTGAAAAAATTTTCTGAGGTATCACCCTGTAGAAACAGAAATAACTCCCTAATTCTGTTCTATTGGTAGAGAGTTATACGACTTTCTTCATAACGCAGTGTTTGGGTGGCAAGATGAAGAGACTCCAGACAAAAGAAGGCCAAGACAGGGGAAAACGCTAGAGCACGGTGATTCAGCTCTTTCTTTAAATCCATTTTCCCCAGTCAAAGCACATCCTTGTTATTTGATATCTAAAAACATAGTCTGCACAATTCAGAGAATCATGCAGGCTTCTGAAAAGATATACTATACACTTATAAACAAATTTACTTCTATACTTTTTAGTTTAATGGCCACTGCAAAAGAAAAATCAATGATGACTTGGTTATTTCATATGCCAAAATTAGTGGAAGAGATGAATACAAAGCAAATTATTTCTAGGTCAATATGTCCTTCATTAATAAATGACTGTATTCTAGTACTATTTGTATTCAGAAGCCCAAAACTTTAAAAAAGACATTTAAACTGTATCAAAATGCAAAAAAAACCAGAATTACGTGTAGCTTCCTTGAACAAGAAACTATACACTTATTTTAATAAAATATGCACAGTTGATCGTTTTAATACTTTGGTCATTTCAACATTCATCATAAATAATTTAAGATGCTGATCATGAAACCACATCTTCACCTTCCTTCTCCACTTTATACTGAACCCAGCTGTTGGGAGTGGGGTCAGCAGATGGCCTCAGGCTGACAGCTGTTTCAGAGTCCCTCTCAGCTACAGAGAGCCTCTGGCCTGAGGTCCTACCCCTCTGAAGGCCACCTACGTCCAGTGGGGGGAAGGGAAGGGAGAGGGTAAAGGGGCCACTCAGGTGGGAAATACCCTAGGCTGTGTTGGGCCTGCACCTCAGTGTGACTTCTTCCTCAGCCCAGTCCTGCTTCCTCCTACTTCTCTTCAACAGGCATTGAACCCTAATAACAGCTCTGTCTCACCATTCTCGAGAAAACCACCTGTGACAATAATATAAAGGGACTTGAAGTAAGATAGTAATTAGTGTAAAGAAGTAAAATGATTAAAACAATATGCAACAAACTACTGAGCATACTAGGCTCTCAATAAAATGCTTGCTGATTCAAACACTGTGCAGGAAGAAAAGCAAAAGGACATAGTAACTGCATAGTATTTTGCTGAAAGAGGGTGGGGGCTGAAAAAGAAGATGGAATGGAAAATAATTCCAAGATGCATAATCGGGCCCTTAGAATTTAAGCTCCTTGAAGTCAAAGCTTATGTATTAATTATAATGGAATAACATTCCGTTATTCAGAACTTAGTCACATGGCCCCTCCTACCAGCAACTGAGGATGGGAAGGCATGTACCTGGATAAAATTCAGGAGGTTCTGTTACTAAAAGAAGGGGAGAATGGATAATTAGGTACAGTTAGCATTCTCTGACACAGGGAATCCACTTCTGCTTTTACCACAGCCTTTTGTCTGTGGATTTATTTTTAATACAGTAACAATATGCTCTACACATAAGCTTATCTTATTTACATGAGATGAAATTCTGCCAAAATAAAGAAAATTAAGAGTAAATAAATAAGTAATGATAGTATAAGAATACATCCCATTAAATAAAATAGAAACCCATGAGTCCACACTCTAATAAATAAATAAGTAGAGGAATAAATAAGAAGAAGAGAAAGCTCTTCCCTACAGTGGAATATCAACTAAGATGTTATTAAATAATTACGGAATTAGAAAATTACCATTTGGCAACCATCATGGTAATAACTTGCTCAGGCAGGAAATATCAATAAATGCTGAAACTAGTGGGTGAAAGTTGGATGACAAACAGGATAACTTCAAAGTAACTCTCCCCAAATGCTTAGTAATTACAAAAGGGAAAGAGTAACTTTACACTGGGGAGAAACACTACAAACATGACCTTACTCAAGTGATCAAATAACATCACCAGTGACAGAACAACTCCCATCATGTGCCACCTAAGGGGGGGATGCAGTGAGAAGAGCACAACAATATTTCTGTAATACTGCTGTCAAAATTGTACAACCTGAATCTAATCATTGAGGAAACATCAGCCAAACCCAAACTGAAGGACAGTCTCCAAAATAACTAGCTGGTAACCTTCAAAAACATCAAAGCCGGGCCGGCCCCGTGGCTTAGCAGTTAAGTGCGCGCACTCCGCTACAGGCGGCCCGGGTTCGGAGCCTGGGCACGCACCGACACACCGCTTCTCCAGCCATGCTGAGGCCGCGTCCCACATACAGCAACTAGAAGGATGTGCAACTATGACATACAACTGTCTACTGGGGCTTTGGGGGAAAAAAATAAATAAATAAATAAAATTATAAAAAAAAAAAACAAACATCAAAGCCATAAAGGTCAAGGAAGGACTGAGGGGGGCCAGCCTTGTGGCCGAGTGGTTAAAGTTTCCCGCACTCTGCTTTGGCAGCCCAGGTTCGCAGGTTCGGATCCTGGGCACAGACCTACTCCACTCATCAGCCATGCTGTGGTGGCATTCTACATACACAATAGAGGAAGACTGGCACAGATGTTAGCTCAGGGCTAATCTTCCTCAAGCAAAAAATGAGGAAGATTGCCAATGGATGTTAGCTCAGGGCAAATCTTTCTCACAAAAAAAAAAAAAAAAGAAAGGACTGAGAAACTGTTCCAGGTTCAAGGAGACTGATAGGATATGACAGCTAAATGCTATGCTCAGATCCTTTTGCTACAAAAGACATTATTAGGACTGTTGATAAAACTTGAATGGAGTCTCATGGTGAAGGGTATATGGGAGTTCTTTGCACTGTGCTTATAACTTTCATGTAGGTTTGAGATTGTTTCAAAATAAAAATAAAATTTTAAAAATATCACTTTCATTGACTTCATGAAATCCTATGTCTTTTGCAAGAATTTTTTATTTTTCTCAGCAATCAATCTGTATCATGGGTCGTTTGACAATCGTGAAAGTGACTAACTGCTATTAGTCACTGGGCAAGAATAAGCATTAGTATTAAAAGGAGAATGACGCCTGAATGCAGATTAATTTTACATATGGTCAGCTCATTATGATACCAGCTCAACACAACGTTGACATAAGGGTGGCCATAGTGTAGAAAAGAAACTATATTGTAACTGTGAATGCCCTCTATTTAACTAACCCAGCTGGATATGTACCCTCCAGGAGATATTCATGCTCTGTAGATTTTATGACCTCTGCTCGTATATGTACCTCCCAGCTGCGATAAGTCAATAACATTGTTCTTTTGTGAGTTCCTTAGGAATGTGATGACCCCCAGATAGAGAGCCTATGCTCACAGCCATCATCAATGACAACTGAAAGATGTGGTGTGGCAACTCTCAGTCTGTAACACCAGAGGGTCAACATTCCGAATCCCCTCCCCTATAACCCACTGGCCTATATAACTGCTTCAAGATTCTGTGCCCCCCTAAAGATGGTTCTTTAGGATGCTAGTCCCCCCATCTTCTGATTTGCTAGCTTTCACTTAATAAATGCCTTTTCTCTGGCCACCATCTTGTCTCTTGACGATTGGCTTTTGTCTTGTGGTGAGCAGATTGTGCTCTTTGTGCAGTAACAGTTAGTAAATATTTTTGCATAAGATGAATTTTATGTCCTTATATAATCTGTACCTGTAGAACTGCATATCTTTTTTTTTTTTTTTGCTGAGGAAGACTGGCCCTGAGCTAACATCTGTTGCTAATCTTCCTCTTTTTGCTGAGGAAGATTAGCCCTGAGCTAACATCTGTGCCCATCTTCCTCTATTTTGTATGTGGGATGCCACCACAGCATGGCTTGACGAGCGGTGCGTCAGTCCACGCCCAGGTTTCGAACCCACAAACCCCGGGCCGCTGAAGTGGAGCGTGCGACCTTAACCACTACACCACTAGGCTGAGCCCTGCATATCTTTTTAAATTAACTCTTATATTGTTTCTTTTAATGTTCACCATAAATCTATACTATAAGTACTATTATTATTACCTTCTTTTAGAGATGATGAAAATGAGGCTTAGAGATATGATGTGATACAGTAAGAAATACATATAATTGGTCTTCATACCTGGTTCCTGGCACAGAGCTTCTAAAACTCTGGTAACTTCAGAATTGGTAGGGGTTAGAGGAGCATCTTTTGTTATTCACAATAAGCCTCTTTCACCATACGTGAGTTTATGCTAATGAGGTGGCTCTTTAAGGATGGGGGCCGGTTGTCAGAGGAACCAACCATGTAATTAGAGGGTTGGAACTTTCAGCCCCACCCCAACCTCCAAGGAGAGGAGAGGGGCTGGAAATCGAGCTAATCAATGGCCAATGATTTAATCAATCTTGCCTACAAAATGGAGCCTCCATAAAAATCCTAAAACAAACGAGTTCACAGAGGTTCCAGGCTGGTGAATGCACCCAAGCACTGGAAGGTGTTGCAACCCAAACTTCACAAGGACAGAAGCTCCTGTGCTCGGGACCCTGGACCTCACCGTATGTACCTCTTCATCTGGCTGTTCATCTGTATCCTTTATAATATCCTTTGTAATAAACCAATAATAGTTAACGTGTTTCCCTGAGTTCTGTGAGCCATTCTAGCAAATTATCAAACCTGAAGAGGGGGGTCAAGAGAACCCTCAATTTACAGCTAGTCAGCGAGAAGTACCCAGACTTGCAATTGGCATCTGAAGTGGGAGGTAGTGTTGCGGGACTGAGTCCTTAACCTGTGGGGTTGGCACTAATTCCAGGCAGTGTTAGAATTGAGTTAAATTTTAGGACACCCAGTTGATGTCCACAGGGAAGTAGAGAATTGCTTGGTGTGGAAGACCCACACATTTGGTGTCAGAAGTGTTGTGAGCAGAGGAAGAGTCTTCCTTTAGAGAAGTTAAATACTGTGGTCACTGAGCTACTAAGTAGAGCTGGGCTTTGGAGCCAAGCAGTCAAATTCTAGAACCTAAACTCTAAATAATAACAAAGTATTTGAATAAAATAAAGGCCATCTCATCCTTTTATGTTCATAACGTATGTGTATGCTTATGGATAGCAACAAAGAGTTGGAAGAAAAGCAAAAATTGCCACGTTAGTTCCTACCTGTGTCTGCCTCATTGCCCGTTCCACTCGGCGTGTGCTTCCTCTTTCAAGTTTTGTCCGGAGGATCAAGGCTGATGTCTGAATGGCCCAGAACTTTGGTTGTGAAAGCAAACACTGATGGAAGAGGAAAAAAACACAGAAAGAAAGGATAAGCTGGGTGATCTCACTCTGAATAGAACAAAATTATTTCTTCCAAAAACATCAGGATACAGCTGAATGTAGATTTGAAAATCTCAGTGAAAAATAATAAAATGTCTTTCAAATATTTTTGTGAAGAATGTGGTCATTTGAGCAGTCATTACTCAACCTAGTTGATTCATTCTACTGAATGAATCACTTAAAGAATGAATCACTTAAAGAATGAATCAGAATCTTTCAAGATAATCAAAACAGTAACCAGGATATATCACACCATAAACTCATCTTTTTATCTCACATGTTACAAAATATGTGAGAAAATAAACTACATAAAAATAAATGCTATTTTTCTCAAATTTGAAATAAATTTTTTAAAATCACCTGAACTCACAAATAAAAACAAACAATTAGAAATCTGGCAACTTTTCACTTAAAAAAGATCCTAATTCATAGATGCAAATGCAAACCAAAATTTAAGTAAAGAGAATGCCCAAGAAATCAAGTATTTGTTCACTTAAAGGCAAAAGATCTTCTTTTTTCAATTTGTATTACAGAAAACCGTTTTAAATTGTATGAGAAGGCTTTATGGCCTTGGTTAGGTTAAGGAGTCTTCAATTTTAGTTAAAATGCTTTTCAAGAGGGGGCATCTTAAAAAAGAATGGCCTGTAACAAAACCTTGACTATGTACATACTGCATCCTAACCCCAGAGAACGCTGTGACTGCCATAAATTCTGGAAATGTAATAGATACATACCACTGAATATGCCCACAATGTGGTGGAGACAAGTGAAAGTCTGGGTGAGTGAAAACAGGGACAAAATGTATTATGACACAATAGGGACTGTGTGGTATAATGAACACAATTTAAGCTTTTTGCTGATAATTTGGAATCCAATACTGTCTCTGGATGATCATTCAAAATAACTTGCAGTAAAAAACACAGCAAAGAAAAGGGAAAACAAACTTTATTTGTCTTAAAGTTGACTACATCCTTGATCAGTTGCTTGTTTCTAAAAGTCAGGTGTGGAAAACATAGACTCCAATTAATCATTCAAAATCTGGGAAGCTTTTGGTTTTGTTTTTTTTTAAAGTAAATCCAATCTCTGAGAACAGGATCTGGGCCTCAGTGGTTTTTAAAACACTCCTCAGGTAATTCTAAAGTGTAGCCAAGTTTAAGAACTACTAGGCTAAGATAATACAAGATTTCGTCTTTGGTCAAATTCATTTATAACTGCAAATTGTCATTAAAGGTTAGCAAGAAATCCTTCAATGGAGTGTAAACTCTATCACAGTCCCCACAACTCCCTACTCTACCACATCAGCTCACTTCATTCATTTGTCTTACTTGCCTGGCCCCTGTAGGTATATGAATTTCAACTCTGAATCTAGGCCAATCCCCTTACAATAAAGAGGAAAATGAAGCACCAGCTGGTTAAATCACTTGCTCAATGTCACACCTTCATTTCTAGCAAAAGCTGACTCTAACACTTGGTCTCTTGATGCCCAGAACAACCTCTTTTTTTTGTTTGTTTTTTGTGAGGAAGATCAGCCCTGAGCTAACATCTGTGCTAATCCTCCTCTTTTTGCTGAGGAAGACCGGCTCTGAGCTAACATCTATTGCCAATCCTCCTCCTTTTTTTCCCCCAAAGCCCCAGAATATGTCATAGCTGCACATCCTTCTAGTTGCTATATGTGGGACGCAGCCTCAGCATGGCTGGAGAAGCGGTGCGTCAGTGCACGCCCGGGATCCGAACCTGGGCCACCAGTAGCAGAGCGCGCACACTTAACTGCCAAGCCATGGGGCCGGCCCCCCAGAACAACCTCTTTATATTGCTTTTTAACACTTTCTCCAAATGCACTCGTGATCATTTAAATTGTTAATTAAGATATGATTGCCTCCTGGAAGTGGATGATACTACCCAGGAAACCCTGGTAGAGTAATGTAAGATAAAGACTCAGTAAAGAAATGTGGGAAACTGCTATATTCAAGGGATAATGGAAGAAGAGGAGTAGGCAAAGAATACACAAATAAGGGAGGAGGAGAACCAAAAGAATGGGGTCTTACTGAAGGGTGTTGGTTCACTAACTCACTTGAGCACCTACTCTGTACAAGGCAGTGTGCATAAGGCCCAGGGACACAGTAGTCAAGAAGACAGACAAGGCCCCTGCCCTCACAGCACTTACATTCTAATGCAATGTCTGTTAGGTATTCTTATTCTTCTATAACTAACTTTGTAAATTAAAATATTTTTATCTCTTTGAAATATACTCTACAAGATTAGTGTATAACCTTATCTTATTAGCCTCCATTAACTTAAATCTACAAAAAGAACGAATTTACCAACATAAATAGGTGTATATAGCATCATAAAGACATAAATGATGAAATAGAAAACATTAAAAAACTAATTCTTTAAAATGTGTAACACTATATGACAGAAGATTTTATTATAAAATGTGATCTAAAGAATTTTTAAAGGAAAGAACATCTTTCATTAAGTCTACAAACTGATTCTATTACCTTCGGTGGGTTGCATCACTGCCTTTTTTTCCTGTTCTCCTTATTAAAGGAACTGTCACCTGTATCCTCACAACAGGACGGAAGAGCGCCGAGGACTCGGTTCTGTGGAATAGTGGGAATATTCCCCAAGTCAGCCAGAGCTTGATCAGAATTCCAGCTCCACCAAGTGAGGCATTAGCTGTGTGACCTTGAGAAGTTACTGACCTCCCTGGGTCTCCCTTTCCTCCTCTGTAAACAGGAAGAGCAGTGCCCATCTCTCACAGGGTTGTGAGGATTAAGGATGAATAAGTGAAGCTTAAGGAAGCCTCCAAGAGCACCCACTGAAGAGCACACGTGACCCCCTCCTAGGAGTTCTCTTCCTATAATGCTTTCTCTCACCCTTAACAGAAAATCACCATCCAGAGTGGGCATGGGTGATGACACTAACCTCTGATGGAATTCAGGACATGCTACCCCAAAATACAGCACCTGGGCTTATTGAATATTTTAAGTTGAAGGAGTCTGAGAAGATCACTCTGACCTCCCCTGCTCCAGCCCCTCTCCCCTGAAGCAGGTCACAAAACCCTCAGGTGAGAGGGGCCTTCCCTATACCCAGAGGAAAAGAGTACCCTTCCCTCCAAAGACAAAGGGACCGAGAAGAATCCGAACAAAGAGGCCTTTCTAAGTTTCCCCCAGTTTACCACACTTCTCTCATACTCTTTGACCTATCATATTCCTCCATGACTGCCTACTCTCCATCAAACCTAGCATAAAAATACTCAGGCTCGGGGCTGGCCCAATGACATAGCAGTCAAGTTCATGCGCTACGCTTCGGTGGCCCAGGGTTTGCGGGTTCGAATCACAGGCATGGACATACACACTGTTCATCAAGCCATGCTATAGTAGTGTCCCATATACAAAGTAGAGGAAGATTGGTACAGATGTGAGCTCGAGGACAATCTTCCTCAAGCAAAAAGAGGAAGACTGGCAACAGATGTTAGCTCAGGGCCAATCTTCCTCACTAAAAAAAAAAAAAATACTCAGGCTTAACTGTTTCTTCAGGTCCTTTCCTTATGAAGGCTCCCATGTCAGGTAAAACCTATAATAAATAAATTTGTGCACTTTTCTCCTGTTAATGTCTTTGTTATTTCAATTTTCAGACCCAGCCAGGAACCCTAAGAGGGCAGAGGGAAATTTTCCTCCCCTACAGCCCCCAACTACAATGACCACTTTACCAATAACATCATGGTACACATACAGATCAGCTCAGGCAATAGGTTTGTCAGAGTTAAAGCCCAGCTTTAAAAAAGTTTGCACACGAAAGCAGGGAGAGATTTTCCACCGAAAAATAACAGAGTCAGACTGTTTTCTACGCTGGCATGAGAACAAGAGGTTTGCCTGAGACTTTTATGTGAAGGTCAAGCAAAACATTCTCAGTAAACACTGAAAGTAAAATGCAACCTGACAAATAGACACTTGAAAAGCTTGAAAGAAGGAACTGATTGGATAATGACATCACTGAAGAATGCATTTATCGTATACCAGTTTGGCTCGGAGATAGAAAGACTTGGGAAAGTCTTTCTGAAAGGAGGTGACAGCAGATAGGCTACGTTTAATATATTTTACAAAACACCGTTGCCCATGAGGTAAGAATCAATCATGATACGGGACATCAGGTAAAGAAAAAGAAAACTAACCAGGAGATATATGTTATGATGCTTTATTGACTTATGAAGAAAATTACATATTTTTAAAATTTTCAGTCCCACAGTTCAGCAAGCTAACCCAATGGAGAGGGCACCAACCTAACTACCTAAGCAGCAGGCCAGCCCACCAGGAAAGACTCAAGCTATATTCTGTACAGATGCATGAGGGGAGTTGATCCAGAGTCTCCACACAGTCCCCAATAGGGGTTACTGCTCTAAATTCCACTCAATTTGGGACCCAAGAACGATCACCTCAGTGCCTCCTGCTGGCTCTGTCTCACCCTTCAGGTCTCAGCTTAAATGCCACCTTCTCAGAGAGCCTTTATCAACCACCTTCCCTAAGTGACTCTGTGTCTACCCAGTGATTCTCTGTCACTGAATCCAGTGTGGAATATTATTCAGCCTTATAAAAGAAGAAGGTTCTGATACATACTACATGGATGAACTCTGAAGACATGCTAAGTGAAATAAGCTAGACACAAAAGGACAAATATTTTATGATTCCACTTATATGAAGTACCTAGAATAGTGAAACTCATAGAGACAGAAAGTAGAATCATGGTTGCCAGAGGCTAGGGGGACGAAAGAATGAGGAGTTACTGTTTAATGGCCACAGAGTTTCAGTTTGGGATGATAAAAAAGTTCTGGAAATCGATGGTGGTGTTGATTGCACAACAATGTGAATGTCCTCAATGCCACTGAACTGTACACTTAAAAATTGTTAAAATGCTCAATTTTATGTTATGCATATTTTACCACAATAAAAAAATAGCATACATTTTACAAATTCATTACTGACAAAGTCCCTAAAAAGACAAAGCAAACTTATAGTCAAGTTCAGTGTTGCTAAGACTTAAAACAGAAAACAGAAGATAAAAATATAGCTGTGCCCGAACTAATATTTCATTGCTTTTTAAAGCCACTAATAATGTTTTGGATGAAATATCCTGTACATATATTCAACACCTCCCAAATTTCAGAATTTGTTTCCCAAAAGCTGGGCTATTTAAATCATGAAAAGTTTCTGATATGTTTCTACATAATTAAATTACAGTGAACACTATTTTTAATCATCTCATCTTCTATTCCCCCAAAAAACACATTTTTATGAAGATATAAAATATTTTATGTTGCTAATTCCTATAATTTATATTTTGTTTCCAATAATGCACTCATTTCTCAGAAATGCCCTGTAAATTTCTGAATATTTTGCTCTAAAACTGGTCCTAAATAACAGAAATTACTAAAAGGCTGATAACCGGAGAGTTACCTTCTTGTTCTGAGGGAAATACAATAACTATTCAACTATAAAAGCCTCTATAACAGTGGTTCTTTTTGCGTGTGTGTGAGGAAGATTATCCCTGAGAGCTAACATCTGTTGCCAATCCTCCTCTTTTTGCTGAGGAAGATTGGCCCTTGGCTAACCTCCGTGCCCATCTTCCTCTACTTGATATGGGATGCCACCACAGCACGGCTTGATAAGTGGTGCACAGGTCTGCGCCGGGATCCAAACCGGCGAACCCAGGGACGCAGAAGCGGAGTGCGCTAACTTAACCACTACGCCACCGTGCGGCCCCCTACAACAGTGGTTCTTAACCAGGATTTTATTCACTCGCCAGAGGAGCAAGCTGCCACCTTTCTGAAGGCTCAGAGTATGCCAACTCCCTTAGAAGGCAAACCACCCAAAACACAAATTAAGCCGTGACCACTCCACTTAGGCCTAAGACAGTGCTCAACCTGCCAGGGCAGGGCTTAGCGACTCACTCATGAAAAGGTATTGATGTTAGTTATCTTAAAGTCTAAAATGAGTAATACTAGATAGCTATGTAAACTGGCAAACAGCAGTTATATACAGCAATAAGCTTTTCTCTTGCACAAATATTCAATTTATTAGAATTCTTTCCAAGTGACATAAACCCAAATGACGTCCCACTGTGATTAAACTATTTCCTGTTGACTTCAGAGTATCTGGCAGCTCCATCCTGATATTTGGTGAAATGTTCAGACACCAGTAACTTGAAATAACTGGTTGCAAAATTATTACAGCATACTGTTCTATCTCTTTTGTATAAAAGAACTCCTTACTATCATAATTGTTACATTTATTTTTCTTTAGTAAGATGAACAAAAACATACAATCACCCAGATAATGGCAAAAGTTTGTTGTGAGAATAAGCTGTGATTGATGCTCCTGTGCTTTTTGCAAGAAATTGTCACTTTTTTCATATAGAAATGAGTGGGTCATCCTTCATCTTGATGCTTTCTAGCATTGATAGGCTCAAAGATATAATTCAGATTTTTCCCAAGCAAAGCACTAACATAGAGGATATGTTTGGAAGTTCATAGTTTATCCTCACCTAGACTATATGGAAGATATATTCAAACACTTAAATGAACTTAACACAGCCATACAAGAAACTAGAATGAATTTGTTAACAGTCAAAAAGAAATTATTTTTATATAAGCAATTCTACTTTGGTTAAAACTTGCTGAAGAAAGGTGCTTTATTAACATGCATTTTCTTAAAGATACTGTTCTTTCAGAATATTGAAAGAATGACCATTGCAACTCATCTCACTGTGAATGTGGATGCCTTGTGTGACTCTTTCCATGTAGTTTTCAGTTTGATATAGCCAAGAACTGCCTACTAGATCCAATTTTCTTTTTATTAAAGCATTATATACATATAGAAAAGTGCACAATGAATTTTCACAAACTGAACAGACCTTTGTAACCAAAACCCAGATCAAGAAACAACATTACCAGCATCCCATTGTCCCCCTTGTTCTCTGTTTTGGTCATTTCCCTGCTCCTCTGCAAAGGGTAACCACTATTCTCACTTCAGACACCATAGACCAGGGTGCATGTTTTTCTACTTTATACAATGTAATCATAGAGTACTCTTTTGTATCTGGTTACTTTTGCTCAACGCTATGTTTGAAAGATTCATCCATACAGTTATATACAGTTGTAGAATGTTCATATTATTGCTGAATAATATTCCATTGCATAAACCTCAAATTTATTTAACCATTATACTGCTAATGGGCATTCAGGTAGTTTCCAATTTGGGGCTACTACAAATGTGCTATGAACATTCTAGATGTGCTATCAGAATTGCTGTTATGCACATTCTAAGACATGTTCTTTACGTGAATATGTACTTTAGGTACAAGTATTTCTGTTGAGTATATACATAGGAGTGAAATTGCTAGGTCCCACAGAATATGAAAACATTTAGCTTTCACAGCTATTGCCAATCTTCTAAAAGGTTATTCCACTTTACACTCTTATTAGAAACATTAGAGAGTTCTTGTTGCTTCACATCCTTGTAACACTCGATATATACTATTTTTTGTATTTCAGCCATTCTGATGGGTATGTAGTAGTATTCCATTACGGTTTTAATTTGCATTTCTCTAATAACTTTGCATTTCTCTAATGACTAATAAAGTTGAGCACATTTTAACATGTTAAGGAGCATTTTAATGCCCTTTCTTAAGTCCCTACTGAAATCCCTTGCCCATTTTTTCTATTGGATTGTCAGAATTTTTCTTGATAATTTGTAAGTATTCTTTATATTTTCTGGACACAAGTCCTCTGCCTTTTTGTTGCAGGATAGTAATATACTATTTACTTATTATTTGACAAGCGCTTATATAACATATACTATATGCTGACAAGGCACTGGTCGAAGTGCTTTACAAATATTGATGGTATCTTTTGATAAAAAGAAGTGCTTAATATTAATAATAATCCAGTTTATCATTTTTTGTTTTATGGTTAGAGCTTTATTGTCCTAAGGTCTCAAAGATGTTTTCCTACATTTTTCCTCTAAAAGCTTTATAGTTTTGCTTTTCACTTTCACATATTCAATCTGGAATTGATTTTTGTATATACAGTATGACAGGGGTTAAGATAGCTTTTTTTCCTTATGGATATAAATCACCTAGTACCGTTTATTGAAAAGCCTACCCTTTCCTCACTGCACTACAATGCCAACTTTGTCATAAGTCAGATGAACCGTGTATGTATCGATCTGTTTCTGATCTCTATCTGCTCCACTGGCTGCTTTGTAGTTCCCTATGTCAAAATGTCTTAATTCAGTGTTTCTCAAACTTTAAAGTGCATAAGACTAACCTAGACAGATTGTTAAAACACAGACTCCTCAGCCCCAGCTCCAGAGATTCTGATTCAACAGGGTTTGAGGGAGAGCTGGAGAAATTTCATTTCTAACAAGCTCCTAGGTGATGCTGATGCTGCCAGTCCAAGGACCACAATATGATAAGCACTGTCTTCATTAACATAGTTTTATAACAGGTCTTTCTATCTGGCAATGTAAGTACTCCAGCTCTGTTCTTCACAAATGCCTTAGCTGTTCTTAGCCCATTGTATTTCCATGAGAATTTTAAAATCAGCTTGAGTTCCACAAAACAACAGCGAAAACAACAAAAAATCAAAGTGCTGGGATCGTGTTGGGGATTGCACTGATTATGTAGGTTACCTTGAGGAGACTTGAAATTTTAAAATGTTGAGTACTCCATGAACATAGCATATCCCTCCACTTATTTAGGTCTTCATTAATTTCTCTTAATAATGTTTTGTGAAATAAGTGGGACTATATAAAAATAAAAACCTTCTGCACAGCAAAGTAAACCATCAACAAAATGAAAACGCAACCTACTGAATGCAAGAAAATATTTGCAAATGATATATTTGATAAGGAGTTAATATCCAAAATATATAAAGAACTCATACAACTCAATATCAAAAAAAAGCAAACAATTCAATTAAAAAATGGGCAGAGGATCTAAATAGACATGTTTCCAAAGAAGACACACAATGGCCAACAGGTACATGAAAAGACACTCGACATCTCTAACCATCAGGGAAATGCATACCAAAACCACAATGAGGGCCGGCCCCGTGGCTTAGAGGTTAAGTGCGTGCACTCCGCTGCTGGCAGCCCGGGTTCGGATCCTGGGCGCGCACCAACACACCGCTTCTCCGGCCATGCTGAGGCCTTGTCCCACATACAGCAACTAGAAGGATGTGCAACTATGACATACAACTATCTACTGGGGCTTTGGGGGGGGGGAATAAATAAATAAATAAATAAATAAATAAATAAATAAATAAATAAATAAAAAACCACAATGAGATATCACTTCACACCTGTTAGAACGATAATTATCAAAAATACGAGAAATGACACGTGTTGGAAAGGATGTGGAGAAAAGAGAACCCTTGTGCACTGTTAGCGGGACTGTAAATTGGTGCGGCCACTATGGAAAACAGTATAGACGTTCCCCCCAAAAATTAGAAATAGAACTACCATATGATCCAGCAATTCCACTTCTGGGTATTTAGCTGAAGAAAATGAAAACACTAATTTGAAAAGACATATGCACCCCCAGGTTCACTGCAGCCTTATTTACAATAGTGAAGACACGGAAATAACCAAAATGTCCATCAATCGATGAATGGATAAAGAAAATGTGATATATCGGGCCGGCCCCGTGGCTTAGCGGTTAAGTGCGCGTGCTCCGCTGCTGGCAACCCAGGTTCGGATCCCAGGCGCGCACGGACGCACCGCTTCTCCGGCCACGCTGAGGCCGGGTCCCACGTACACCAACTAGAAGGATGTGCAGCTATGACATACAACTATCTACTGGGGCTTTGGGGGAAAAAATAAATAAATAAAATTATTTCAGAAAAAAAAATGTGATATATACATATAATGGAATATTATTCAGCCATAAAAAAAGAACGAAATCTCGCCATTGCAACAACATGAATGGACCTTAAAGGCATTATGATAACTGAAAGAAGTCAGAGAGAAAAAGACAAATACTGTATGATCTCACTTATATGTGGAATCTAAAAAACAAAAACAAAACATTGAGTTCATAGATTCAGAGAACAGATTGGTGGTTGCCTGAAGCAGGGGTAGGGGATGGGTGAAACGGGTGAAGGGGTCAAAAGGTACAAATTTTCACTTATAAAATGAGTAAGGCATGGGGAGGTAATATGAAGCATGGTGACTATAATTAATAATACTGTATCGCATATTTGAAAATAGCTAGAAGAGTAGATCTTAAAAGTTCTCAACATGAGAAAAAAAATTTGTAATTATGTATGGTGACAGATGTTAACTAGACTCAACTGTGGTGATCATTTTGCAATATATACGAATATTGAATCATTACATTGTACACCTGAAACTAATAATGTTATGTCAATTATACTTCAATAAACATAAATAAATAATGTTTTGTAGACAGATTTAGTCCTAAGAATTTGACGTTTTTTGACATTATTACAGGTGCTACCTTTTCTCCCCTCTTTTTAATTTTTTTAAAATTATGGTAAAATACATATAAAATGTATCATCTTAACCATTTTTAACTGTACAGTTCAGTTATAAGTACATTCACGTTGTTGTGCAACTAATCTCTGAACTCTTCATCTTGCAACTGAAACTCATGAAACAACAACTCCCCAACACCTCCATCCTCAGCCCCCTGCAACACCATTTTACTCTCTGCTTCTATGAATATGACTACTCTTGGTACCTCATATAAGTGGAATCATACAGTTGCAAACACTGTCTTTTTAAAGTCCACTTATTTTCACCTGGAGTCTATTAACAAGAGTAATTTGATGAAATATCAGCTAACTAAATTATGAATACTGGCTAAAAATCCAGTAAAAAAGAGAAGCTTGAGAAATTTGGTGTGTTCAACTAGCAGCACTTTGAGAATTAGGACAATGCTAAAGAACACTGTGCCATTTGCAACCATAAACTTGTATATGAGATGGAATTCCCACCACTTTCATACATCAGGGCAGAGGCCAGAAACCACCTAAATGTGAGTGATAACATTTGTGTGGCTGTTTTAAGAAAAGTTATCTCATTTCTCAAATCACATTGACCACAACCTATGAAAGGTGACTCACTCAATCAGTAGGCTTTTACAAGTATATAATTTTTCATATACTCTTTAATATTTCAATTATTATTGTGAAAGTTGAAATGAACTCTAGTAACATCTCTTTTATTTATAGTTACAATGTTTTATAAGTTAAAGAATCAATCCACTTCAGCAATTGTTAAGGAGGGTAAGAAGATATTTTGAGAACAAAAGCGAGACTGCTTTGCACGCCTTAGTATGAGCTTCTCACTTTAAGATATGCCAGCTGACGCTCAGACTCACACTAAAAAAGGGACTGTAATAATCTAACATCTGAGGAAACTCCGTTAACTGCTTGAAATGAAAAAGTCAGTGAATACCACTTTAACTCACACTAAAAAGTGAATTTTAATATTATGACACACTATATGTATAGGCATTATTTTATTTAGCTAAGAATTTCTCACTATATGTGACAGTGCCCTAATTCCCAGAAAAGTAGGAAAGAAAATTTTGTAACACCATCAAAGAGGATCTGGAGTGTTGTTTCTACTAAAAACAAATTTCCTTTTCATTTTTATCACTGTACATTTCAAATAATCGTCTTCCAGAGGTCACTGGGATCCTTTATATGACAGACAGACAGTCTGCTCGTTTAAACATGAAGGAGTTTTCAGATAGCTGCTTTTTCCACACATAAATCAAGCTCAGAGTTCTCCCTGTGGGTGCAAAATTGTTTGGCTACACTAAAGCCAAATCCTATGATGCCCACCCAGGTCAGGCTGACCACAGAGAACAAGGAACAAAGAAGTACCATAAAAAGCAGAACTACTCCCTCTTCTTAATGATTTATCTAAAAGAGCATTCATTGTTAAAACAAGTACTAAATGACAATAAATTTAAATTCCAAATTTTATCTATAAAATATTCCCAGTAAAAGTAAAACAGCAGTCCAACTTTCCGATCCTTGCTCTGTAGACCATTTAAAATCTGTCTCAAATCTATTTTCTCCTAAGTCTCACTATTGCCCTAAACAAATCTTCCAAGACAGCTAAAAGAACCCTGCACAACTCACACTTTCCCATCTCCTTGCCTTTGCTCACGCTATCACTCCATCTATACCCCATCTGTCTTTCAAGGCCCGACTCAAATCCTCCCTGAGTGAACAAAGCCTTCTTTGACAGCTCTGTCCTAAATGTTTTCTTCTTTTCTAAGCACTTAGGAGATTTATTTATCTGTGCTATCAGCTTGTAGTTTAAACTGCCTAGTATTACTAATTACATTCTCATACATTTATCTGATCTTGGCTAAATTAAAAACTCCATGAAAGATAATACAGAGAATTCCCATATACCCTTCACACAAGTGTTAACATTTTGCCACACAACCAAGTTTAATCTCCAGGCCCAATACAGATTCTACTAAAAATGGCATTTACAGATTTAAAATTATTAAATTCTACTAATTAGCTATTTCTATATCCATTAACACAAAAAGTTACTTGAAATCATTTATTAATACCTCACTTTAGTTTAGTAGATGTCAATTACCTATGCTAGTGTATACACAAGTTTTCTACCCCATGAACTCAACGTTTTACATTCATCCCAGCTATCTTTCTGTTTGTTGTTTCTGTTGACTCTCAACCACGAGGGGGAAAAATTCAGTTCCACAAACGTTTTAATATCGACAACCTGAGTTAGATGCTAAGGGTCAAAAGTTAACCCCAACTGGAGCTCTACACAGCGAATTCCTCCACTTAAATTTGGAGTTCTTTTGAATGTAGGTTTCCAAAAATATTTGGGGAAAACTAGCCCGATTTTGCCTTAAAAAAGGAGGACGCTTCACACTGAATGTGAACACAGAGCAATTTCCTAATGGGAATTTGTTCTTCTCCTCTTACATTGTTTCCACTTAACACTTAGGTAGGTTAAGTATTTTGTGTTGTACTTCTGAAATTGATGACAAGAACTAATCTAAACTAAAACCAAAATCTACTTTAATAAACTAATCAATCTTAAATATTATAGCTCTATATAACACATACGCAATTCCCCCTTAAGGTTATTCTTAGCAACTTTATTGAAATATAAGATAGATATAATAAAATAAACCCATAGTTACTGTAGTGTTACATATACATCTATGTAACCACCATGAAATCAAGACAGACAAATTTCCACCAGCCCAAAAAATTCTTTTGTACCCCTTTGCAATCAATCTTTGATCTACTTTCTGTCATTATGATTTGGTTTTGCCTATTCTAGAATTCCAGTTAAATGGAATCAGACAATCTGGTTTCTTTAACTTAAAATCATGTTTTTCAGATTCACCCACACTGTTGCATGTATCAGTAGGTTATTCCCTTTTATTGCAGAGTATTATTTCTGTAGATGGAAATATTGAAGCTTATCATTTACTGTTGCATGTATCAGTAGGTTATTCCCTTTTATTGCAGAGTATTATTTCTGTAGATGGAAATATTGAAGCTTATCATTTACTTGTTGATGGATATTTGGGTTGTTTCCAGTTTTAAGTTATTATGGATTAAACAGCAAGAACATTTGTCTTTATGGGGACATATACTTTCGGTTCTCATTGATAAATTACCTAGAGGAATCTCCATACTGTTTTCCATAGTGGCTGCACCAGTTTGCATTCCCACCAGCAGTGTATGCGAGTTCCCTTCTCTCCACATCCTCTCCAACATATGTTGTTTCCTGTCTTGTTAATTATAGCCATTCTGACGGGCGTGAGGTGATATCTCATTGTAGTTTTGATTTGCATTTCCCTGATAGTTAATGATTTTGAACATCTTTTCATGTGTCTGTTGGCCATCTGTATATCTTCTTTGGAGAAATATCTGTTCAGGTCTTTTGCCCAGTTTTTAATTGGGTTGGTAGTTTTTTTGTTGTTGAGATGCATGAGTTTTTTATATATTTTGGAGATTAAGCCCTTATCAGATGTATGGTTTGCCAATATCTTCTCCCAATTGTTAGGTTGTCTTTTCGTTTTGTTGATGGTTTCCTTTGCTGTGCAGAAGCTTTTTAGTTTGATGTAGTTCCATTTGTTTATTTTTTCTATTGTTTCTCTTGCCTGGTCAGACATGGTGCTTGAAAATATGTTGCCAAGACGGATGTAGAAGAGCGTACTGCCTATGTTTTCTTCTAGAAGTTTCATAGTTTCAGGTCTTACATTCAAGTCTTTAATCCATTTGGAGTTAATTTTTGTGTATGGTGTAAGGTAAGGGTCCACTTTCATTTTTTTGCATGTGGCTATCCAGTTTTCCCAACACCATTTGTTGAAGAGACTTTCTTTTCTCCATTGTATGTTCTTGGCTCCTTTGTCAAAGATTAGCTATCCATAGATGTGTGGGTTTATTTCTGGGCTTTCGATTCTATTCCATTGATCTGTGTGTCTGTTTTTGTGCCAGTACCATGCTGTTTTGGTTACTATAGCTTTGTAGTATATTTTGAAATCAACTACCATATGATCCAGCTATTCCACTGCTGGGTATTTATCCAAAGAACTTGAAAACACCAATGCATAAAGATACATGCACCCCTGTGTTCATTGCAGCGTTATTCACAATAGCCAAGACTTGGAAGCAACCTAAGTGCCCATCAAGGGACGAATGGATAAAGAAGATGTGGTATATATACACAATGGAATACTACTCAGCCATAAGAAACAATGAAATCCAGCCATTTGTGACAACATGGATGGACATTGAGGGTATTATGCAAAGTGAAATAAGTCAGAGGGAGAAGGTCAAACACCGTATGATTTCCTTCATTAAGTAGTAGATAATAACAACAATAAACAAACACATAGAGACAGAGATTGGATTGGTGGTTACCAGAGGGGAAGGAGGGAGGGGGGAGGGCGAAAGGGATAATTCGGCACATGTGTGTGGTGATGGGTTGTAATTAGTATTTGGGTGGTGAACATGATGTAATCTATGCAGAAATAAGTATAATGATGTACACCTGAAATTTATACACTGTTATAAACCAATGTTACTGCAATAAATAAAAAATTAAAAAAAAAAAAGATAAATACCTAGAGGTGAAATTGATGGTTAACTGTGTAAGAAAATGACAAACTGAAAGTGGTTGTACTATTTTACATTATACTACTTTTACAATATATTAGAGTTCCAACTACCTCACATGGTATTATAAGTCTTTTAAGTGGTTTATAGTGGTATCCTGTTGTGGTTTTAATTTGCATTTTCCGTTCGACTAATGATATTAAGCATCTTTCATGCTCTTATTCATCATTCATATATATTTGGTAGAGTGTTCAAATCATTTGCCCATTTGTCCATTTTTAATTGGTTTCTTTGTCTTATTATTATTGAGTTGGAAAGGATCTTTATTCTGGATACAAGTCCTTTATGAGACATATGTACTGTGAATATTTTCTCCCAGTCTGTGTCTTATCTTGTCATTTTCTTAAGATGTCCTTCAAAGAGCAGAAGGTTTTAATTTTAATGAAGTCCAATTTATCTTTTTATCCCATTTTTCTTTTATGGCTCATGCACTTAGTGTTCTAGCTAAAAATTGTCCATTGCCCCAATGTTACAACAATTTTACTTTAAGGAAACATAGGAGAAAATTGCTGTAACGTTTGGGTTAATGATTTAGGTCAATGATTGACTTTTATATATAAATTTCCTTTGTGATTTCTTCATTGATCCATGGATTAAGTATGTTGTTTAATTATTGGGTTTCCAAATACTTGGGGTTTTTCTAGATATCTAATAGTTATTTATGTCAAATTTAAGTCCATTGTGGAAAGAGAATATACTCCATATGATGTTAATTTTTTATTCATTGAGCCTTGTTTTACTGGCCCAGCATATGGTCTTGCTGAATGTACCATGTGCACTTGAAAAGACCATGTACTCTGAGTGTATTGTTCTCCAATATCAATTATGTCAAGTTGGTTGTGGTATTCTCCAAATTATCTATGTATTTACTCACTGCTTTTGTCTAGTTGTTCTATCAACTGCTGAGAGGAGTGTTAAAATCTCCAACTATGATTGTGACATTGTCTATTTCTCACTTAAATTCTGTCAATTTTTCCTTCATGTATTATGCAGCCATTATTAGGCACATACACATTTATGATTATTATGTCTTCCTGGTAAATTTTCCCATTATTATTATGAAATGGCCCTCTTTGTCTCTGGAAATATTCTTTGTAATGAAGCCCATTTTATCTGATATTAATTTAGCAAATCTAGAGTTTTTACACTTAATGTTTGCATGGGATAATATTTGTCACCCATTTATTTTCAACCTATAAGAGTCTATACTTAATGTACATCTCTTAGAGACAGCATATAGTATGTCTTTTTTTTCCAATTCTGACAATCTTTCACTTTTATCCAGAGTATTTATCCATTAACATTTAATACCATTATAGATATAGTTGCATTTCTTTGTTGTTCCTTTGTATTGCCTTTCCTGCCTTCTTTTTGGGTTATTTGAATATATTTCAGATTGCCATTTTAACTTATCATTGGATTTTTAGCTAGATGTCTTTGAATTTTTTAAGTAGTTGCATTAAAATAACAATATCTTTAATTGTTCACAATCTACTTAGAATGAATAATATAATCCTTCACATAAAATTTAGAAACTTTACAATTATACAAGTCCATTTATCCACCCTTGCATGCTTTCTACATAGTTTAAAAAATACCAAGAGATAATTTTATAATTTATTTAAAATAGAAATATGTATTTTAAAGACACCATAAGGAAAATGATGCTCTTTTATATTTATCCAGATGTTTACTATTTCTGATGCTCTTTATTTCTTTTTTTTTTTTTTTTTTTTTTTTTTTAAAGATTTTATTTATTTTATTTTTTTCCCCCCAAAGCCCCAGTGGATAGTTGTATGTCGTAGCTGCACATCCTTCTAGCTGCTGTATGCGGGACTCGGCCTCAGGATGAACGGAGAAGTGGTGCCTCGATGCGCACCCGGGATCCGAACCCGGGCCACCAGCATCGCAGCGCGCGCACTTAACCACCAAGCCACAGGGCCGGCCCGATGCTCTTTATTTCTAACTGAACATCTGAGCTTCCAAATAAAATTATTTCACTTCAGCCTGAAGAATTTCCTTTAGCATTTTTTATAATACAAGTCTGGTGACAACAAATTCTCTTAGTTTTCTTTTATTTGAAAATGTCTTTCTTTGCCCATAATTCTTGAAAGATATTTTTACTAAATACAGAGTTCTGGGCTGATACATTTTTCTTTCAGCATGTCTTCTGCCCTGCATAGTTCATGATGAAAAGTTGGAGATATCTGGAACCATTCTTCTCACTTATTTAATGTGCTAATTTTCTGTTTCTTATCAAGACATTCTCTTTATGTTTTGTCTTCACCAGGTTGACTATGATGTACATAGGCATGGTTTTCTTTGTTTTTTCTTTCTTGCTTAGGTCTTACTATGCTTCTTGAATCCATAAATATATGACTTTCATACATTTTGGGAAAGTTTTAGCCATTATTTCTTCAAATACTTTTTTCTGCCCTATTCTCTCTCTCCTTCTGGCACTCCAATTACATGTATGTTGGGCCTTTTGACATTGTCCCACGTGTCCAGGAGGCTTTGTTCATTATTTTTATCTTTTTTCTCTCTCTGTTCTTCAGACTGGATAGTTTCTATTGATCTATCTTCAAGTTCTCTAACTCTTTCTTGCATCATCTCCATTCAATGATTAATCTCATCCAGTGTATTTTTATTTCACATCTTGCATGTTCAGTTTTAAGATTTCCATGTGGCTCGTTTTTATAGCTTCTATTTTTCTCTACAAATTCCTCTCTTTGTGACTATTACAAGCATTTTTCCTTTATGTCACTGAGCATAATTAAAAGAGCTTTTTTTCTTTAATCCTTGTCTGCTAATTCCAACATCTAGGTCATGTTATAGCCAGTCTCCATTGACTGTCTTTTCTCTTATGAATGGTTCACAATTTCTTCATTCTTCATTTGCTGAGCAATTTTGAATGGTATCCTACATATTATAACTGTTATAGTGTTGAGACTGTGATTTGGGTTATACTGTTCCAAAGTGTTGGGCTTTTATGTTTTAACACATAACTTGGTTTGACTAAACCTCACACAGTCTCTTGGGTGGCTGCTCAAATCTCATCTGAGTTCCCTTATCATTAGCTGAGCTACTTAGAGTGTGCACTATACACCCGTAGCTCAGAGGTGAGCCAGACTTAGCCAAAGTTTATATATGGAATATAAGAATCCTCATCCCTGACTCTGTCTTTTATGAAATGCCCCCTTCACATGACAGTAGCCATAGTAGCCCAAACTCTGTCCTTAGAAAGACTATTGAATTGCTACTGGAGTTTTAGCTGCCCTGCATGTAAGATACTGCGATTTAGCCACACGATAGAAACAACAAAAAAAGGAAAATCAGGGGCTGGGCCCCTGGTGTAGCGGTTAAGTGCGCGTGCTTCGGTGCTAGCGGCCCGGGGTCCAGATCCCGGGCACCACTTGTCAGGCCATGCTGTGGCGGCAAGCCATATAAAAGTGGAGGGAGATGGGCACAGATATTAGCCCAGGGCGAGTCTTCCTCAGCAAAAAAAAGAGGAGGATTGGCATGAATGTTAGCTCAGGGCTGATCTTCCTCACAAAAAAAAAAAAAAAGAAAAGAAAAAAGAAAATCATCCACTGTCATTCCCTTCTTCCAAGCAAAAAATCATCTCCAGAATCTTTCTGCCTTTGGTCATTCCCCAGCGCCAGCAGGTGGTTGGTTTTTTGTTTTTTGTATTTTGTCCATAGTTTCTAATTTTTATCTGCAGAAGGATGGTTCCAATAAGAGCTTACTTGGCCATCACAGAAGCAGAAGTCCTTCAAATAAATTTTAGAATCAGCTTGTCAATTTCTGCAAAGAAAAAAAATCCTACTGGGATTCTGATTGCTATTGGATTTAATAGTTCAATTTTGGAAGAACTGTCAGTTCAACAATACTGAGCCTTCCAATCTACGAACATGGTAAATCTCTCCTTTTATTTAGATCTTCTTTAATTTCTCTCAGTATTATTTGTCATTTTTAGTGTACAGGTCTTATACTTCAGTTAAATTTATCACTAAACATTTGATATTTTATGCTATTGTAAAGAGTTTTGAAACGTCTTTCCCAATTATTCATTGCTAGTAATATATAAACACAACTGACTTTTTATATTGACCTTGTTTTCTCAGACCTTGCTTAGTAGTTCTAGCAGCTTTCTTTTTTTTTTTTTTTTTAAAGATTTTATTTATTTCTTTTTCCCCCCCAAAGCCCCAGTAGATAGTTGTATGTCATAGCTGCACATCCTTCTAGTTGCTGTATGTGGGACGCGGCCTCAGCATGGCCGGAGAAGCGGTGTGCGCCCGGGATCCGAACCCGGGCCGCCAGCAGCGGAGGACGCGCACTTAACCGCCAAGCCACAGGGCCGGCCCCTCTAGCAGCTTTCATGTCAATTCTTTAGGGTTTCCTACATATACAATTGTGTCATCTATGCATAATAATAGTTTTATATCTTCCTTTCCAAACTGCATACCTTTTGCACCTTCTTCACGCCGTATTGCACTAGCTGGGATTTATAGTTCAATGAAGGATTAGAAGTGCCTTTTTCCTGATCTTAGGGGGGGATGATTGTTTTTCATCAATCATGATTTTAACTATACATTTTTCATAGATGCCCTTTATCAAGTCGATATTCCCGTCTTGTCCTAGTGTACTAAGAGTTTTTATAATGAAGGTGTGTTGAACTTTTTCAAATGCTTTTCTGCTTCTATTGAGATAATCCTTTGGCTTTTCTCCTTTACTATACTAATAAGATGAACTGCATTGATTGTTTCATAATAAACCAATTTTGCATTCCTGAGATAAACACTATTTGGATGACTTATTATCCTTTTTATACACTATTTCATATATTTTCTCCAATTTTGGAGTTGTTTACGAAGAGAGTTCAAATCCAGTATCAGTTACTCCAACATGGCTGGAAGTAAACCCACAAATGAGCGTTAACCATAAGCCATGGTTAACTGCCAAGAAAGAAGTCTAGCAGTCATCAAAGTAGATGTGGTAAGAAAAGAGCCTTGTAAGATTTCACAAATCCTTTTACTCATTCTGTCTATTCCTAAAATAGGATATATATATATATAGGTAACTCAGTTCAACTCCAGTAAAAAGATATTTAATATTAAATATTAAAAAATATTAAGCCTCTGCTTAATAACAATTAAACTACAAACTGATACAAGAAATAAAACATACCCATCTCCAGCTTCCTTAAAAGTTACCAGGTTTTAAACCAGAGATAGTTTCAACATTCATTATCAATAAATGCCTATTAAATTAAAATGCATTAGTAACATTTTAGAGACAAATATTCAAACCAGAAAGAAAATCAAAATGCTGGGCTACCCTGCTTAATACAGATTATGTCATCATGAAATGTTAATACAAATTATCAGAAGTATTGTGGCTATCTCACAAAGTTATAGTGCCTATCTTAAAAAACTGAAATCAACAAATGAGTATGCCCTAGAAAAAAAACAGGTGATCATTTTAATCTGTAAAAGTGGTTAGCAAACTATTTTACGTTCACAGATAAATATTTATTAAATAGCTTCAAAATTAATAGCAGAGGGCCGGCCCCATGGCTTAGCGGTTAAGTGCGCGCGCTCCACTACTGGCGGCCCGGGTTCGGATCCCGGGCGCGCACCGAGGCACCGCTTCTCGGGCCATGCTGAGGCCGCGTCCCACATACAGCAACTAGAAGGACGTGCAACTATGACGTACAACTATCTACTGGGGCTTTGGGGCGGGGGGGGAAAGGAGGAGGATTGGCAATAGATGTTAGCTCAGAGCCAGTCTTCCTCAGCAAAAAGAGGAAGATTAGCATGGATGTTAGCTCAGGGCTGATCTTCCTCACAAAAAAAAAAAAAATTTAATAGCAGAATGAGAAAATACATACAATATAATGTGTAACTTCCAAAAATCTTTTTCCTTTTTTCATTTAAAAAGACCCTGAGGCTTCAGATAGTCAAGTCAGAAGGCAGGCTGCCAGTATCAATTCACACTTAAGCAAAACTTTTGCCAATAAAAACTGAAACACCTGTATGAATTAACTAAATTGTTCCCATTTTCAACAATGAAAGGAAATTAAAAGCATTACTGAATGTCACTGACTTGGCTCATCGGAAAGGAAATAACGTAGATAACCCAGCTAATTTTAAATTATCAAGCCGATACAACGTAAATGGCTCTCTAAAACAATATGGGCTATTTTTACTATGACTCATTCAGTTTTCCGGAAATGTGTGGATATATCTCAGGAATAGCACTACATAATGACAACCTTAAAAAAGTAAAGTATTCCTTTTAGGATAAGCTTCCAATATTATTGAATTAAACCATTTTCCCAACATATCTCAAGTATATTTCAACATTGCTGCACCAATCTGAAAATACTGGCAAAAATTTCTCCAAAAAAGAGATTTCAACATCATTTTAGTAAACTCTAGGACAGTTCCTTAAAACTGAACAAAATTCAGGACCAATAAGCCATTCATTTATTTTTTCAATAAATATTTACCAAAAGTCCAATAACCATGGTTCCTTTCCCTCCAAGTGCTTACAATCTTCTGGTATAAGTATTAAGATTTCCACTGTATTTGCTCTTCTATCAACTGAAGAAGACACCTCACAGCCCCCATAGTTCTCAACCCCAGTCCCAGCTACCACACTGCTGCCAGAGCAGGAAAATGGATGCCCAGCAAGAAAGAATATGCTGTTTCTTTCCTCTCTGCTTCCTTCTCTTCTACATCCACAGCCAATTCCAAACAGGTCTTATCCACTTAGGAATTCTTATTCCTTAAAAACAGAAATGTTCTCCTATAACCCAGTGACCAGATGACCTGGCTCATCCCTGAATACCATGGATGCACTAGCCTCTACCTACTCCAAAGTATTTTCATATACATTCCGCAATTTGATCCTCAAAACTAGTTTTCAGTGCTGAGGGAGGAACACATCACTCCTTCTCCCATTCTACAGAAGAGGAAGATGAAACAAGTGGTAATCTTCACCACTAGGTAGTAGCACTATCCAAACTATGGAACTAAGGGGAGCATTGCAGTACCAAGCTGTAGAACAGAAATAAATCCTGTTCCAGAGTTCTAGTATATTTCATTCATTCTCTTATTCTGCATACATTTATTAAGCAACAACTATGAGTAAGGCATTGAAGCACTGTACAAGGCCTTGTGAAGACCCACAAAAGAACAGAGCCCAGACCCTAAAACTGGGAGTTTATAGTCCTATGGGGAAGATAAGACGTATACATAAATAATTATAAGCCAAATATGATCCTGGTTTCCTTGTTAAAAGAGAGGCACAGACAAAAGTTCAAGAGTTCAGAAGTGGAGTAGCACCTAAAAGTGGTCCCTCTTGTCTCAAATAATTCTTTTGGAGTTATAGAGGATATAAATAAAGGACATTTATACATAGGATATAGAGTTATATAGGATACAAATTTCAATGAAATTCTTCATTAAAACCAGGGGCCACTTTTAATCCATCTTATTATCTGCTTCAGTGTCATGCACAAGGAAAGGATAAGAAGAAGAACTGACAGAGAAAAGCAAGAGTTGACAAGGGTTGATTTGGGTTTTTCTGGTGTATTCTGTATGCTTCCTGTGGGATTAAAAAAAAGAAGGGGATGGTGCAGAGCCCAAAGTATATTTGGGGTCCTAAAAGCCCTCCTCACATATGAGTTCCTTGCCCTACTTTTTACCAATTAAAGATTTACTTGGGATTAACAAATTCATCTCCTTAGAAGAGTTAAGCCTGGCCTATGAATCCCTGTAATCCAACAGCTCTCCTCCAAAAAGAGATCAGTCCTCAGATCAGTTCTGATTTGAAAAAGAGCTGGAAGAGGAGAGAGAGCAGAAAAATTATGTATTGTAAAGCCCTTGGGGGAAAAGTATGAAGCTTGAATTTATGACCTTCATTGTAAGCAAGGAGGGAAGAGTCACCTACCAGCAGAAGTTACCAGAGTTAATTACTTCAGAAGTCCCTCACAGTATAGAGGAACAAGAATGGGAAAAGAAATTAACAAAAGAAAAAAGACTCAGAAAAGATGTAGGAAAAGGTTTAAAGAAAGGAAGAAATACACCCCTACCCACAAAAAAAGCTAAAAAAATTGAATTGTTTGAATGTAAGTAGAGCATTTTAGTGTCTTTTCAGGAAAACTGTGGATTATATATATATATTATACCGCTTATGAGGCCAATCCCAAGAAGATGTTACTACTGACCGTCCTCCCCATGAGAGGCCAGCAGGAACACTTCTTATCATATGCTACATCCTGTTTACCTCAGTCATCAGAAGAAATCCAAGCGTCCTGGTCATCATTTATCATCTGGACACTTGTCCCCATCCAGCTCTGTACTTCCCTACTCTGACCCCAGCTCACCGCCATTCCAGATCCTCCGCATCCTTCCCTGTGCCTCAGGTCACGCAGACCCGGGTCAACATCACCTTCCCATCGAGATCTTCCCCACCACCTTGTCTAAAACAGCCGTCCCCATCTCATTCTTATTCTCCTACCCTGCTTTATATTTTTATCCTGAGCACTTTTATTAAATATCTATTTCTCTCCTTGTCTACTATGTATTTCCCCCACAAGAATGTAAATTGATGTAAACTCCAGGAGGGAAAAGACTTTGTTTATTGCAGCGCAATGCCTGGTATATATTAAGTATTCAACAGATATTAGCTGAATGAATAAATGGGAGGTACATAATTTTTTACTATATCTTTTTTAAAATGTTTAACACTTTCCTTGTCAAATTCCTGATAGCATATGTAATGAATAATTAGGAACATTTTCAAACATAGTTACCTAAACACATACATGCTATAATGATAAAAAGCAAAGATTTCTAAGAATACTGGAGTGGGCAAATAAAACAGGCTCCCAGAGGACTCAAAGGAATTAACACACAACCAATTCCAAAACTGTATGTAGAAAACAGTAACTTGCAAAATTTATATTATAATACAAAGTAGGCTACCTTTTCTCTCTACCAGATAAAAGTACTTTATTTTTGCCTTATCTAAAAAATAACAAAGGAAGAAAACGTCAGAATTCTAACTTGTTTCCTAACTACGAGAATAAAAATGCCTTTGAAAAAATGATGTATCTTAAGCAACTTGTGTTCATTAGAGATGCGTAATCTTTTTATCCACAAAGCTGAAAAGGTACTGACTGACCCCTTGCTCTGTGACTTTTCTCTGCTTGAAAAGCCTTCTTTGATCTTGAATCCTCAAACATATATTACTCTAGCTTTCCTTTTTGCTACCACTCTTTTCCAACTGTGGCTTTCATCTATCAACTTTATTTTCTTACACCCCATTCCCTCCTTAATTCTCTGTAATGAGGTGACTACCCAGCTATTCCACTGAAACTGTCCTAGAGATAAGCAATGTACTCCTAACTAACAAAGCCCACAGCCTTTTCTCCTGACTGCTTTATACTGTTGAATGCTGACGAGCACCCTCCATGCTCCTGAAACCACTTCCTTCCTCAGCCTCTATAACGCATCTTGGTTCTGCTCCTAGCCCTCTGAAGTCATCTTTCTCATCACATCCATGTAGGCATCGCCTTCAGCTTTAGACAAAAGAGTTGCATACTATACTGGCTTTGGAGTGATGGTTCAAACTCTTGCTCTGTCATTACATTTATTCATTTAACGAACATTTATTAAGCATCTATTATGTGGGAGATAGTGGACTAGGCCTTGGGATCAAACAATGAACAAGAAATATTTGGTCACTGCCCTCAAATCCATGCAAGTACAAAGAAAAATGCTTACATTTAAATCAGCAGCAAGATATAGGCAGCTTGGAAACTAAAATGATGAACTTTCTTCCCCTTAATTTCCGTAGTGTTTCAACATGAGCAATCCAAGGCAAGACTATACCAGAGGCAAAATAATTTACAAGGAAAAAAATATGAAATGGAAAGGAAAAACACATTACTCACTGATGTAAATGCCAGCAGCTCCTCTTCAGTTAACTTATGCACTGGATTATTCTTTTGGAAATTTGTGCTTTAAATTAAAAAAAAAAGCAAATGAATTCTAAAATGCATGTGGTAACTAATGAAATATAATTTTTAAAAGGCAAAGTAAACTCTATATATTTGAAAGCACATATTTTTATATTATTGTATTATATACAAATGTAGACATGAATGTGCCAAAGATAAGTAGTACAGAAAGTAATAAATGCTGACTAATAAAATGTGGTTGGTGTACTATATGTCAACATGATTTATTTTAATACAAAAAAAGAAATCCAGTATGTGCCACTCCACAAAGAAAATGAAAAGAATTAATACGGCACCAACTCCTGCGCATTAAACTCATGCCAAAACAAATATTACTATAACCATTAGACAGGCAAAAATTAAGAGGTTGTCAAAGAGGAAGAACAATGGGAATTCTTAGATCTTGCTGATCCAAGTATGATCTGGTAGAATAATTCTGGAAAACAACTTAGCACTATCTTATAAAATGAACATTCACATATCCTGAAATCTGTAATTCCATCCTAGGTATAGAGCCCAGAGAAATTCTTGAACAATTGTACCAAAAATCATATACATAAATATCCACAGTAATATTGTGTCTAATAGGAAAAATCTGTTAACAATCCAAATGTCCAAAAGGAGACTGATAAATTGTGAAATATTCACCCAATGGAATGCTATACTGCAAAGTAAATTGCAGCTATATATAACAAGAATGAATCATAGAAACAGAATAATGAGAGAAAAAAAATCACAGAAGACTACATAGAGTAAAATACCACTTTTATAAAGCTCAGAGACAAACAAAATGAAGCAACTGTGAGTAAATGTGAGTAAACATATTTTTTTGAAATGGCAAGAAAATGATAAACACAAAATTCAGGATAGTGGTTACCTTTTGAGGAGATGCAGAAGGATGAGATACAGAAGAAGCACACAGACTGGGTTAATGGTATTTGTAATCTTCAAGCTCATGAGTGGGGGTTTATTTTATTATTACACTATATAATTTACATTTATATATTATATAAATTATTTTGTATGTAAATATCTTATATTAAGAATGAAAATACTACCCCACAAAATACTACCACTTCCTTGTAATTTTCAATATTGTCAGAGGATTTTATAATGAGCATAAAATGTATAATAATTTTAAAATGAACCTATTTTTATTGCTGGTAAGAAAAAAATACACGAATGAGGGGAAAAGAATTATGAAATCATTTCATTTAATACATACATAACACACACATACACACTTAGACATTTCTAGTTTGACTGCACAAAGAAATTATATATAAGGTGGCAAGATGATCCAATTAATCCCTAAGGTCCTTTCAGTTCTAAGACTATGACTCTGATGAGTAAACAGGAGTATCAAAGTCATTCTAAAATAAGAACCTCATCCAAAATGGATCAACATTCATCTCTCACATAGAAAATTCCATTTCTAAATTCATTGCATAAAGTGTACAGATAAAGTGAAATGCTACAGGGTCATTACAAATAATTATGACATAGTCACTGCGTCAGGCCACCTCTCTTTACCATAATTTACAGGCTTAGGCTTACAATATATTACTATGCACACCTGAAAATCAGACTGTTAATTTAAAAGGAATTATCCTCCCCATTCCAGTAGTTTGAATTACTGAAGGACTGCTGTATTTTAAGGAATTCCTCCCACAATGACTTTACATAAAAGCAATCAAGTATACTGAGGTATAGGTGACCTGGGGCAAGTTCCAGTGTGTGGTCTTCAGGTAAAATCAAACTCAAGAAGGAGGCCAGCAAAGGGCAAAGTCGGAGGGAAGGAAAATGAAGTTGGCCCCACTGTTTTGCCAATCTACCATCTATAAGAATTCACCTTCTCTCTGTCTCCCTTCCAAACCAACCCAGCCTACCACAATGTCCAAGTCACCTGGTTATAGGGTTTAATGGCCATAGGGATCAGACAGAGATCAGGTAGTATAACAAAACCACTGTTCACAAACTCCATAGTAACTCAGTTCATGCAAATCATCACTTCATTGATGTTCTAACCCAGAGCTTTATAAACTGTATCAAATGCTCTAAGATTCAGAATATAATCCAGTAGTTTCTACCAAACAATGAAGATTTAAATTGCCCACGAAATCCAGTCAGTACTTTTACTATTCTATACATTGAGATTCCACCAAGATCTTATTTGGAGGAAACAAATAGTATTTGAAGACAAGCATTTTCTTCTTGGCTTGTCCTCTCTAAACTGTGAAATCTAACTCAATATAGCTAAAGCTCAATTGACAGGAATGCCTGGGAATATATATATATTTGGTTTGATTTAATTTTCTGATTAATTGACAACTATGAATGTGTCAAAACAATGTTTTAAGAAACAGCATAAGAGAGAACTCAGAATTTGGGGTCAGTAAAACCTATATTCAAACCCTAATTGTTGCTTTGTGATTCTGAGCAAGTCATTTAGTCATTTGAACCTTGTTTTCCCATCTGAAAATAGTGAAAAACAACAGCCTCTAGGGTTATTAGAACATTAATGAGAGATAATGTGAAAGTACATGATATAATTCCTAGCACATAGTATTGCTCGTGAGTGCTAGATTATCTATACACTAAGTATCACTGTGAATTGAACAAATAATTTTTCAGTAGAAAGCATAAATTCTGTCACTGGAATCAAATAATATGATAGGTCAATTGATTTGGATTTATAAACAGAACTTTATATGTGTGATCCTTTTTAAACAAACAAAAGGGGACTGCAGAACTGAATTCCATTTTTGTATAAATGAAAACCTACCGTTAGTGTAAAGGAGGTAAAATGCTATGAAGTAAACATGAAAGAATGAGTTCTACTGAGTTAAAAGACAAATTTTTTTTCCAAATGCCCTCTTTCTTAAATTGTCTATCACTAATTTAACCAGTCTCAATATTGTAACTTTGTGAGATACTCTATTTTGAACATTACTAAATCTCCAGGTGAGAAACATGACATTTATACAGTCTAAAAGTACCTATCTACAAAATGTTAATTACAAAGGTAAAAAAGAATAACTTTACATTGGAAAGCCTCGCAGACACCACTTTAATTATGGGTTCAAAATTAATATCACTAGTAGTGAGACAAATAGAAATTGTGCTCTACCTACTGGATGAAACAAGAACCACAAAACTTCCCTTCTCTGATATCTCTGCTAATGATGCATAACGTGAATCTAATCATAATTTTAAAAATCAAATTCGAATTGAAGGAAAGTCTACAAAATAACTGGCTTATAAATTTCAAAAGAGTCAAGATCACGAAAGTCAAGCAAAAATGAGGAACTATTCCAGAATAACAGACAGTAAAGAGTCATGACGACAAAATGTAACACATATGTTCTAGACTTGATCCTGTGCTATAAAGGAGATTATTGGGCCAACTAGCAAAACCTGAATGGGGTCTGAGAATTAAACAATAGTAAATATAAATGTTAATTTCCTGATTTTGAAAGCTGTATTGTGGCTGTGTACAAAAATACCCTTATTTGTTGGAAACACACACAAAAGTATTCAGGGAGGACAGAGTATCATGTTGGAAAATTGTTCTCAAAAGTTCTTTACAATGCCTTGCCCTCGCAACTTTTTTCCAAGTTTGAAATTGTTTCAAAATGGGAAAAAAAAAGGAAAAACTATTTCTACCACATATAAGGTTCTATAGTATTAAAAAATAGTTCTAGCCTTTGAAATTTAAATATCCTCAAAGATCAAAATAGTCATTCTCTTCTATCTTAAATATTTTATTAAATGTCTATTCCTAGCTAAGGCTAACCAAAGAAATTTTACTTAAGAAGGAAAGAGAAGGATGAATTTACTAACTCACAGGAGATTCCTGGGATTCCTAATCTCTAACCCTTTAATTGGCTGCCCAACTATTCCTCCTCGATCTTCATAAGCATTATAAGATTCCCTATTCATCTAGAACACTTGGGACCTCTCTGAATAAAGATTCCCCCAACACAAGAGAACCACATGCACAAGATGTTCAAAGTAGCCAAGTAAGTCATTAACTTACCAGATCCCAAGGATAACAGCAAGCTCTTCAGCACATAGGTCAGGCGTCTGAAACTGTTCACAATCTGCTAACTTTATCTCATTCAGAACAGTATCGTCATTGAGCTCAAGATTCTGGTGGAATACAAAAAAATGCTGAGACCAAAAATTAAATGTGATTCATTCAACAGACAGTATGTAATTGATTTCTAGGGCGGATAACTTACGTGTGTGTGTGTGTGTGTGTGTGTGTGTGTGTGTGTGTGAGGAAGATTAGCCCTGAGCTAACATCTGTTGCCAATCCTCCTCTTTTTGCTGAGGAAGATTGGCCCTGGGCTAACATCTGTGCCCATCTTCCTCCACTTTATATGGGATGCCGCCACACCACGGCTTGACAAGCGGTGTGTCAGTCCACTCCCGGGATCCGAACTTGTGAACCCTGGGCCCCCGAAGCAGAGAGCATGAACTTAACCACTATGCCACCAGGTCAGCCCCTTACCTTTTTCTTTAAGATTATACAATGTCTACATATGATCAACAGTCTGTTTCTTGTGAAACACATATCTGGGGACAATTTACTGGGCAGAAATGGAGGACCATCTAAACGTCAGGAATGCACTGACAATAACAATAATAAAGAACAACAGCTACCATTGATCGAGCCAAGTATGCAAAAGCCCCTCTACTGATATAGGATTCAAAACCAGATCCTTCTATTCTGCCTCTAAATTCTAATCTAAAACATCAACACACAACTCTGTTTCTCAACAGTATAGTGTAATTAGTGGTGAAATGTTACAAGTAATTTGTTGTTAATTAATGACAGAAATACTGAATTGACAAGCTGATTCTGAAATTTATATAGAAATGCAAAGGATCTACAGTAGCCAAAACAATCTGAAAAAGAATAAAATCTGAGGACTTAGAGTACTTGATAGAGTATTTGCTCTCAAGAATTACTACAAAGCCAAGAAAGTGTGGTACCGGCTTTAAGATACACATGTAGAAGAATGGAATAGAATAGAGCAAAAAATTTTAGACCCACGTTATATGGTCAATTGATTTTCAACAAAGGTGCTTAGGTGATTCAATAGATGAAAGTCTTTTCAATAAATGACATTGGAACAACTGGATATCCATTTGGGGAAAAAAATGACCCTCTACCCTTATCTCATACCATAAACAAAAATTAAATCAAAATTGAACACAGACCTTAATGTAGAAGCTAATACTAAAATACTTCGAGAAGAAATGATAGGAGAAAATATTTGCACCCTTGTGGTAGGCAAACAGTCCTTAACTAGGACACAAAAAACATCAACCATCAGAGAAAAACTTAATAAATTGGACAACATCAAATTAAAACTTCTGCTCTTTGGAAACACAGTTAAGCAAATGAAAAGCCAAGCTATAGACTCAGAGAATATATTCTCAAAACACATATCTGAAAAGGTATTTGTATTCAGAATATGGAAAACTCTTAAAACTCAATAATAATAAGATAAACAACCCAATTTAAAAATGGACAAAAGATCTGCACAGATACTTCGTAAAAGAAGATACATGATGCACAGCAAAGGAAACCATCAACAAAACGAAAAGACAACCTAACAATTGGGAGAAGATATTTGCAAACCATACATCTGATAAGGGCTTAATCTCCAAAATATATAAAGAACTCATGCATCTCAACAACAAAAAAACTACCAACCCAATTGAAAAATGGGCAAAAGACCTGAACAGACATTTCTCCAAAGAAGATATGCAGATGGCCAACAGACACATGAAAAGAGGTTCAAAATCACTAACTATCAGGGAAATGCAAATCAAAACTACAACGAGATATCACCTCACGCCCGTCAGAATGGCTATAATTAACAAGACAGGAAACAACATGTGTTGGAGAGGATGTAGAGAGAAGGGAACTCTCATACACTGCTGGTGGGAGTGCAAACTGGTGCAGCCACTATGGAAAACAGTGTGGAGATTCCTCAAAAAATCAAGCATAGAAATACCATATGATCCAGCTATTCCACTGCTGGGTATTTATCCAAAGAACTTGAAAACACCAATTTGTAAAGGTACGTGCACCCCTGTGTTCATTGCAGCGTTATTCACAATAGCCAAGACTTGGAAGCAACCTAAGTGCCCATCAAGGGACGAATGGATAAAGAAGCTGTGGTATATATACACAATGGAATACTACTCAGCCATAAGAAACGATGAAATCCAGCCATTTGTGACAACGTGGATGGACATTGAGGGTATTATGCAAAGTGAAATAAGTCAGAGGGAGAAGGTCAAATACCGTATGATTTCCTTCATCAAGTAGTAGATAATAACAACAATAAACAAACACATAGGGACAGAGATTGGATTGGTGGTTACCAGAGGGGAAGGGGGGAGGCAGGAGGGTGAAAGGGATAATTCAGTACATGTGTGTGGTGATGGGTTGTAATTAGTATTTTGGTGGTGAACATGATGTAATCTATGCAGAAATAGAAATATAATGATGTACACCTGAAATTTTTACATGTTATAAACCAATGTTACTGCAATAAACAAAAAATTAAAAAAAAAAAAAAGAAGAAGATACACGAATGGCCAATAAGCACACAAAAAGATCCTTGACAAAAGTAATCAATGAGGAAATACTAATTAAAATCAGAATGAACCAATAGTACATACACATTAGAATGGATTAAATTAAAAAGACTAGGGGCCGGCCTTGTGGCGTAGTGGTTAAGCTCAGTGTGCTCCTCTTCAGCGGCTCGGGTTCGCGGGTTCAGATCCCAGGTGCAGACCTACACCACTCGTCAGCCACGCTGTGGCAGCGACCCATATACAAAGTAAAGGAAGATTGGCACACATGTTAGATCAGGGCTAATCTTCCTCAAGCAAAAAAAGAGGAAGATTGACAACAGATGTTAGCTCAGAGCAAATCCTCAGCAAATAAAAAAAAATTAATAAGACTGACAATAGTAAATGTTGGCAAGGATCTAGAACAATCAGAACTTTCAGACATTGCTGGTGGAAATGTAAAATGGTACAACCACGGAAAACAGTTTGCTACTTTCTTATAATACACATACATTTGCCATATGAGCTATCAATTATACTCCTAGGTAGTCACCCACAAGAAATGAAAACATATGTCCACACAAAGACACGTATATAAATGTTCATACCAGTTTTATCTATATTAGCCCCAAACTGGAAAAAACCCAAATGTCTGTCAATGGGTAAATAGATTTTTAAAAGAGTTATGCTATATCCATCCAATGGAATTCTAGTCAGCAATAAAAAGGAACTACTGACACATGCAACCACGAAGATAAATCTCAAAAAAATCATGCTGAGCAAAAGAGGCCAGACACAAAAAAGTACATACTATATGATTTCATTCACATGAAATTCTAGAAAAGGCAAACTATCTGTAGTCACAGAAAGCAGATCAGTGATTATTTAGGGCCAGAGGAGTGGGGGATAACTGCAAAGAGGCATGACGGAACTTTCTAGGGTAATGGAACATATCTTGACAGTAATGGTTGAGTGTATACATTTGTCAAATCTCATCAAACTGTACAATTAAAATGGGTCAATTTTTCTGTATGTAAGTTATATTTCCATAAAATTAATTTTTAAAAAATTAATTATCAAAAAATAGTAAAATCACAATGAGATATCACTACACACACACTCACCAGAATGACAAAAATTAAAAAGACTTACCGTACCAAGCGTTGGCAAGGATGTAGAGAAACCGGCGCTCTTATACAGTGATAGTGGGAATGTAAAATAGTACAACCACTTTGGGAAACAGTTTGGCAGTTTCTCATCAAGTTAAAAATACATTTACCACACAACTCAGTCATTCCATTCCTAGGTATTTACCCAAGAGAATTAAAAACATGTTCACACAAAGAATTACAATGTTCCAAGCAGCCTTATTCATAACAGCCAAAAACTAGAAACAGCTCAGTTGTCCACGAACAGGTGAATGGATAAACACATTGTGGATTACTCATACAATGAAATAATACCCAGCAATAAAGAGGAACTAACAATTGGTATCAAAACATGTATAAGCTCAAAAACATTATGCTAAGTGAAAGATACCAGACACAGAAGAGTACTATTATGATTCCATTTATTTGAAATTCTAGAAAAGCAGCTCCAATCTGTGACAGAGAGCAGATCACAGAGAGGGAAAGTGATTGACTGCAAAGGAGTGTGAGTGGACTTTCTGGCATAATGGAAATGGTTCTATATTTTGATTACGGCGGTGGTTACACAGGTCTGTTTGTCAAAACTCAAAGTGTACATTTAAAATAGGTGAATTTTATTTTATGTAAATTATTCCACAATAAACTCTATTTAAATTTTTTTTTCTTATTCAACAAAAGTAACTAAAACTAAGAACACTTTAAAACCGAAATGGAGCTAGGCATAGCCCCACCGTTTCAGAAGGCTGGAAATTGTCTACGGCTAAGAGGTCAACCTCTTAACTGGAAACCTCAACTGGTATAAATAGTTATTCTGCCCAAATCACAGCCCCAAGGAACAGCTTTCCTTGTCTATCCTCAAATTCACCCTAACTATACACCTAGCTCTATCTACAGGGTTTCAAGAAAAGAGTGCAGCAACTCCAACAACTAATGACCGGAGGAACACAGAATTTAGGCTGCTGCTCAGTCTCCACTGAACAAGTGGCTCTTCCTCCCTGAACCAGCACCCTTCAAAAGGCAGGGCTGGCAGGTGTACAGCACACCCTGGTGGCCATCCATTTTCAACACAGGACTTTCATAATTTTTAAAATAGAGCTACATATGTCATTTTAAATTTTCTAATAGCTACATTTTAAAAAATGAAAAAAAAGAAATGATTTAACCTAATACATCAAAATTATTATCCTTGTAACATATAGCAATAGAAAATTATCAATTATATACTATACATTCTTTTTTTCTTAGTCTATGAAATCTGGTGTGCACATCTCAATTTAGATGAACTTTCAAGTGACTAACAATCACATGTGGCTGATGGCTACCATACTGGACAGTGCAACTCTAGAGTATCCCAAAACTCACCTTTTTACATCCTTATAGGGTTGTACCAACCTGCTCACTAATACCCAGTGTTTAATAACACACTGTAGAGTGCCTTTATAGATCTAATCTGATCCTTGAACAAAGTGTGACATGGGAAAAACAAATGAGGAAACTAAGAATATAATATCCTTCCCAGGTTCTCACCCAGGCTAGACAAAGTAAGGATGGGACAGGAACTGAGTCTCCCCCTCCCAGCCCGGGACTCCTTCCCCTCCACCACAGAAGACCTGAGACATGCCAGTGTTAGCAGCAGGGCATTATTATTTGCCAGATACAAGCAGGTGAACAAAAGAGTTTTGATCTTCATTCAAGATTCTCTATGTTCCTATTCAGCTCTCTTCGAAATTAAAATGGGTCTGCTGCAGTACCTACTTACCTAACTGTCCACAAGTCCCAAATTTAAAATAGTGTTCTACTTTAGTCCCACTCAAACCTCATAACATTCTACTGAATCAAGAAATCAGCTACAGTCTTTTAGATCTATTCAAGTGATACTCATGATATTGTTACTGTGTGCCCATCATAGATTTGTTTCTGTTTTTAGTGTTGCCCTTGCTGTGTAATAAACGCTATAATTAGTTTACCTAGTAAAAGCCTGAAACTGCGCTAACATGGACTTGTAGACAGTTTTTGCACATAACTTTGTACAATCCTGCAACAGAGGCCAGCCATATAAGATACATATCAGGACTCTCTTGTATTATAGAATTTTTCTTGTTCTGAACATCCTTGATGTTACAGCTAACAAAAACAAAAACTGGTATTTCAGATCTGTTTTCTGAAATCTTTTAAGCTAAAATCACATGCAAGAATTGACTTTGCAGCTACTAATTTTGACACCTTTTATTTTTTTTATTTTTTTGTGTGTTAGGAAGATCAGCCCTGAAGTAACATCCATGCTAATCCTCCTCTTTTTGCTGAGGATGACCAGCTCTGAGCTAACATCTATTGCCAATCCTCCTCCTTTTTTTTTTTTCCCCAAAGCCCCAGTAGATAGTTGTATGTCATAGTTGCACATCCTTGTAGTTGCTGTATGTGGGACGCAGCCTCAGCATGGCCGGAGAAGCGATGCATCGGTGCACGCCCGGGATCCGAACCCAGGCCGCCAATAGCGGAGCGCGTGCACTTAACCGCTAAGCCATGGGGCCGGCCCTAATTTTGACACCTTTTAGACCTCTACAAAAGTGTTATATTGAAGCAGCAAACCAATAAGTGCTGCAATTTGGATATTTAGTTTTATTTTTAGTTAAACACCATCTTGGTGCATTCATTCATACCATCTAATATATGACATACTGTTGTCGTATGTATAATTTTGTGAACTTTATTTCCCTTTGTATTCATTTTAACATCTAAATAAATTGCTGTATTGTGCTTAATGTAAAAAGACAAATTAGCACATAATTTATCTCCAACATGTGGGACAATCCATATTCAGTATTTAATGTATATTTCTTATCAGTGATGGCTGATCGCATATATGTTTGTTTTCTGTGAATACACAATTTTAATGTATTCTCCCCCCACTCCTCCCCACAACTGAACAATAAAGAACAGAGGCTGTGTCTTTGATTCCCACAGTGGGGTTGCTCATAATTGTCGGCTTATTAAATCTAGATATTCAATAGCTTTAGTCCATGTAATTCTCCATTAATTATGGATTACAAATCTAGGAAGGCCCAAAGGGAAATATTATGTTCCTCACTGGCAGTATAATTACTGTATTTCCTCAATTCTCAGATATACATTTTCACATTGTAACATTTCTAATCAGGATATATTCTGTAATCACTGTAATTGGTATAATAGTGCTCTTTTTTCCCAAAGAGAGGTTATTAAACAGATGGTTTATTTTATAATCTAATAGTGTCTCTGACATAAGGAAATATGACATACAACTAATTAAACAAACAATTCTATCTTCCATCCACGAGTATAAAACTGTTTCTATCTAATCCATACCTACACCACATAATTTACACTTTCCACCTTTAAGTAGTAATTAATGGAGACCCTAAGATTATCTGAATATATTTTATTTCAAATACGAAAGGTTAAATAAATTTGTATTAAATTGTACATCATTTTTATACATTCCTCATAATAGTCATCATATCCTGTTTATCATCACAGGAGATAATTTTCAATAGAACTCCACATGAAAAACAACAATAAACAACAATGGATTACTGAATTATATGCTTGGATTGCAGAATTAAACCTCTTTTCATTGACCCTGTGCTACAGCCTAAAAATCAGGCTTATGACAGTTAATCTAAGACTTAGGGAGGGACTTGGGTTACATTAAAAAGCTTAAGAAGGAGAGTCCAGTCTATATAAGGAGGAAATGGATGATAGAAGCAGGTATCAATACAGTTCCCTGACCAGCATCAACACAGCAGTACAAACACTCGTTCAGCTATGGCTCTACCTACTTCAGGAAGCACAGGCTGTACCCTATATGTCTTATCCCAGAGGTTCTACATGTTTCTCTTCCTTCCTTCTCCTCTTAGAATCAATAGCTGTTCCTCCCTGAAGTTATCACAGAAGCAAACAGAGTACTTGGAGCAAGCCCAGGAGGTATTCAGTCTCATCAAAGGCCTTCCTTGGGACTCCTGAGTGCTAGTATCCCTAGCCCCTACCCTTGGCATTATTTTCAGTACAGAATAGAATTTTAGTGTTCAATGTACCCAAGGTAAATTTGTTTGCAGGCCCTGGAATGAAGAGTAGTAAGACATGGGCTTCAAGGACAGTAACATCAACCAAAGGAACAACCAAAAATGTTGGTTTGGGGGTCTCTGGGATAAGGAAATATAAATGCTAATGACCTCCACGGAAGCAGACAGAAAGACCTATAAGTAGGTAAACTGATCAAGAGCCATAAATTTAAGCTAGAAGAAGAGAATGCATTAGCCAAGTCAAGAAAAGTATACTAAGGCAGCAACCAGCCCACTAATGACAGAGTAACAAACGACAGATCAGAAAACTGGTAAAAAGGAATTCTGATCACCTGTTTACATATTTAGAAGAAGCCCAAGAAATTTCAAGCCTCTTAATGTTCAAAAATATCCATAGGGCCAGCCCCGTGGCTTAGCGGTTAAGTGCGCGTGCTCCGCTGCTGGCGGCCCGGGTTCAGATCCCGGGCGCGCACCGACGCACCGCTTCTCCCGCCATGCTGAGGCCGCGTCCCACGTACAGCAACTAGAAGGATGTTAAACTATGATGTACAACTACCTACTGGGGCTTTGGGGGAAAATAAAAAAATAAAAAATATCCATAGAAGGGGGCCGGCCCGGTGGCGCAAGCGGTTAAGTGCGCACGCTCCGCTGCGGCGGCCCGGGGTTCGCCGGTTCGGATCCCGGGCGTGCACCAACGCACCGCTTGTCAGGCCATGCTGTGGCGGCGTCCCATATAAAGTAGAGGAAGATGGGCACGGATGTTAGCCCAGGGCCAGTCTTCCTCAGCAAAAAAGAGGAGGATTGGCATTGGATGTTAGCTCAGCGCTGGTCCTCCTCACAAAAAAAAAAAAAAAAAAAAAAAATCCATAGAAGGCAAAAAGTAAGGCAACACATATGTTAGCAGCCAGAAAAATTAGTCTCGACTCAGTCTGACTTTTGGACTTTTTCAAGGAGGATAATACATAACTAATTGCACTATTAACTCATATTTACTGAAGTATGGAAGAAAAACAACATTTTATCTCTACTTAAGTGTAAAAAAGACTTAAATACAGGTTGTCTCTTTTTACCCCCCAGCCACCTTGAAAAAGCTCGAGAAGGAACAAAATGAAGCCTCTTCCCACCCCATTCAGTGTTTCTACAAAACTCACCTACTGAAGCTATGAGACTTCAAAGTTAATAACTTACAATCCTACTCACCTTGGTTAAATGTTCCTGAGGAGTGGCTGCTGGACTGAATTCACAACTTGAAGAGACGTCTCCCTTTCTTCTTACATCTAGAATAAGCTGTGCCACATAATTTTCCTGGAACCGTGTCCTTTTTCCCAAAGCACCTGAAAAAAATAAAATTATATTTATTGATTTGTAAAGCATATCTACTGTACAATCATAAAGAGTAATATTTTCAGAGTGCTTTAGAGTTTATAAGCTTTTTCTCCATTTCACATAAGAGAAACCTGAGGCCCAGTGATGGTTTTAAAATGACTTCTAAAATCATAAAGCCAATAAGCTATGGGGCCAGAACTCAAACCCAGGACTCCTGTCACTAGATTCCACATACCTATTTTTGCATCAAACTACTTCCTTCCTCAAAGAAGAGTAACTCATTAAGTGTCGTAGGTAGAAGAAATATTATCATTTCCACATAACAGATGAAAAAATGGAGGTTCTGAGGTGAAGTCACTTGCTCAAGATAACAGGGCTTCTACGTATCAGAGCCAGAGCTTAAAGCCAGAGTCTTCAGCTTCTAAAACCAACAGTCTTTCTATTATACTATCTGGCTTCATGTAACACCAAAATTTTTTTCATTTTGTATCTGAAATAACTTGCTGCAGAATAGCTTTAAGGGAAGCAAAAGTTCTAACATCCATTCTGTGGCCAAGAGTCAGATTACAAAGACCCCTGATTACAAAGACCAATGTAAGAAGTCTGGATTTTATCCTGTGATGAGTCTGGCTCTAAGTTATACATCAAACTTTTAAACATGGTACACTAAAATAACTATTGAGATGGTCTAATACAGCTTACATTTTTATAGTAAGGCTACAGATGAATGGCAAAAAATAATAATCTGATTCTCATTTTATATTTGTAAACAGCACATTTGTATCATTAAGTTCTTCGCTCTTAACTTGGAAAAAAATATGAAGAACTAGCTAGTAAATATACCAACAGTTAAAGCTGACTATACAGAGTACTGTGATATTACTTTTTTGAATAGCCCAAAGAAAAAGTCTCCTAGGACCAAAACATTTAAAAACATAATCTCTGAAACTAACCTCACAAGTTATATTATATATAACTATTTTCAAATACAGACGAGACTCTAACCTACACATGGCCACTGTTCCAAAAGTTATAAGCTAGATATTTAATAATTTTCCCCACATAAATAATGTAATAAAAGATGGCTAAGATCCAAGACCAGGCCACAAAGTCATATTTAACTCATAATATATCTGAAGGATTTTATTGACAGGACTAACTCAATAAGAAGCATAGAATGTGGGGACTAAGAATGGGCCTTAGAGATGATCTAGACCTAGCCTAGGGAGGACAAATAGGTTCACTCATTTTAACATTCACAGATTGGCAGTCATCGCCTGGAAGGAGGAGCCCAGGTTGAACAGGGATAAGTGGTGTGATCAACGATGATGTCTAACTTTCATTAATATCTTCAATATTGATGCCAATTTATTGTGAGACACTGGATAGAGTAATACGTAAAAAGAAACCAGGGAGGGGCCGGCCCGGTGGCGCAAGCGGTTAAGTGCGCGCGCTCCGCTGCGGCGGCCCGGGGTTCGGTGGTTCGGATCCCGGGCGCGCACCGACGCACTGCTTGGTAAGCCATGCTGTGGCGGCGTCCCATATAAAGTGGAGGAAAATGGGCACAGATGTTAGCCCAGGGCCGTCTTCCTCAGCAAAAAAAGAGGAGGATTGGCGGATGTTAGCACAGGGCTGATCTCCTCACCAAAAAAAAAAAAAAAAAAGAAACCAGGGTTTCTTATTTAGTACTCAGAAGAAACACAGAGGTTTTAGGAAAAATTCTGTAATTTATTGGTTCATTCAACAAATGTTTATTGAGTGCCTACTATATGCCAGACAGCACTGTAAGGCACTGAAGAAACAGCTAAACAAAACAGTCAAAAATTTCTGTTCTTAAGGAATACCAAAAAAGCAGGATGGAATTTGTAGGTGGGTATTTATGAGAAAGAAAATGGAGGAAGGCCAAACTAAACCTGGAAATCAAGAGGGGCCTTAGGAAGCCCACACCCATAACCAAATGGTCAAAAGTTCATTTGTGGACTACCTGGCTGCTATTTATTACTAACATGTGTCTAACTGGATTAGAAAATAAATAGACATCTCTGGAATAAAGAAAATATGTAATTTCAAATTTGTTCTAAAACTATGAATTTTTAAAACAAAATCTTTAAGATCTCTTTTTGTAAAGCAAAGAACAGGACATACAAAATCAAATACAACCAAATGGCCAATGTATATATTAGTTTTACGATAAAAATAAATCAATTATCCACAAAAGGGAAAAAGTCTTACCTGTCAAATCAATTTGTAATTTGCTGATGTCTTTAGCAATATTGAACTCATCTTTTGCTTTTTTATATTCATAATAATATAAAAATATATATGCACATTCCAGATGGAATTGAATAGCCAAATATCGACCTGAATCATCTACAAACAGATTCTCTAGTTTTATCACTGCAAGACAAAAAATAAAACATTAAAAACTATGATGAGAATAAAATTATATTAATGAGTAAAAAGTTGAGTCCATAATATGTAAAGTAGATATTACACAGTCCTGCTCTTAAAGAAGTTTAAATCTGGAAGATTTAATATATATATAATAATATATAATAATAATAATAATATATAATAATAGTTCACCAATTGGCATTCTCTGAGCGCTTATATGTTCCAAACACGAAGCTAAAGACATTTATACATTATCTCCTTTATACCACACAATTCTAGGAGATATGATTCACAACCCTGCTCTTTCTTATTTTAGAGTGCTTGTCTTAATCACGCTATAAAAAAATATGGCAATACAGGGTGACAACATGAAGTACCAAATGAATCTACAAAGAGTTAATGCAAAAATCTAATGAAGAAGAGATCAGTTTAGTTTCCCTCCTAAAGAATGTTGAATTTCTCCCTTAAAAGAAAAGGAAAAACAGATATATATCCATATATATCTAAGATAATATGAGTACCATATAGAAAATGGATGAATATTGGCTTAGCAGTCATATTCTAAGTTATTTCTCTAAATACCTGAGATGAAAAGACAGGAGGATAATAACCTAGTAACATAGTATTTAAAATAAAATGATTGTCCAAATGAATTATATATAACAAAGGGGCTGGTTGACATCCAGCAAGTTGCAGGGGGTGTCAAACAGGTCACCTCATCCATCCCTCTACAATAACCCTGACAAACTATCCCTCACAAATGTTTCTGTAATGGGTTAGTCAGCATTTCACAAAGCAGTCCACAAGAATAAATGCATAGGGGCCAGCCCGGTGGCACAAGCAGTTAAGTGGGCAAGCTCTGCTGCGGCGGCCCAGGGTTCACCGGTTTGGATCCCCTTGCCGGTTCACATCCCGGGTGCGCACCAACGCACCACTTGTCAAGTCGTGCTGTGGTGGCGTCCCATGATAAAGTGGAGGAAGATGGGCACAGATGTTAGCCCAGGGCCAGTCTTCCTCAGCAAAAAGAGGAGGATTGGCAGATGTTAGCTCAGGGCCGATCTTCCTCAAAAAAAAAAAAAAGAAAAGAATAAATGCATGAAGAATGAATAGAAAAGGCACTTCCAATGTCCAAAGACTAAGAATCAGTTTTCTATCATCCAAGCTGAAAGGGAAGTGATATTACTGAATGCCTACACTGCCTAGCGCTAGGTATTTTACATGTTGTGTTACTTAATTCTCACAATGATGTCTTTGAGGTTGACATTATCCCCATTTAATTCATTAGAAAATAGAACTTAGACAGCTTACTGACTAGTCACCTCAGTTGTTAAGTGGGGAAGCCAGGATTTGAATCCCAGCTTGTTGGAAAAACGGTGGAGAGAGTTGGCAGAGGAAGGACTAAGGTCAAAGATGTAGAGGTGATGTCACAAAACCCAATCTACCTTATCACCTAGGAATCTGGCAAAAACACTTATAGCTAAGAAATAGACATCCTTTGTCTTGCTATGAACTGAAATTAAAATGAGTTTGAAAAAGAAAAATAGTGTTTGTCTATATACTGCCAGCCCTTTAAAGAGATTCTCTAGACTCAAATAAAGAGAATAAGTCAAGATGTACATGTCTTACTTTAAAAGGCAGACAGGCACCCAAACATGAACTTCTCACAGTGAAAAGCTTTCAGTAGATTTCTCCATGCAAACCAAACTCATGAAAAGCTGGATATGACGATACTCAGTGTTCTTAGTGAGAGCTTTTTCTTTTTTAACTTTCTTTCTCTTTTGTCTGCCCATTATTCCTGAGTGTCTAGCCATTACTCTCAGAAATATAATAACCTTCTACGATCTTAGCACAATTCACAAGTGACACAATTTTGCTTGGTTGTCAATAGCAACAAAGTCATCTTCCCTAAAGGTTCTGGATGCAAACATGTATCAACGGATGTGAAGCTTGGCCAAGGTTTTTAAAAATCCTCTCTCAAATATCACAGAAAGGCCATTTCTGCATTTAAGTAGACTTGTTATGTTGTGATAAGTCGTATAGGTCTAGGGAAGATGATGAAATTTAAACTGTTCTAATAACAGATAAATAAGTCACATAAATGCCCAAAGCTGGCTGGCTGTACCTATCTTCCCTCCTACCTACTTACCTACCTATCTATATATATGTATGTATGTGTGTGTATGTGTGTATATATATATATATATATATATGTCTAATTGGCTTTGATCTCGTATATCTGTGCTTTATCTGCATCTCATGTGTTCAGGGGTGAAAGATTATTAGACAAATAAAGTAGGGGGACAGACCTTGATTTTTTTAAGAACTAGCTTACTCTTTGGATTCCAACAGCATGATCCATGACTCTCCCAATAAAAACACGTTTAAAAAGCTGGATTAAAATTTTTAATATATTTTTATGTTAATGATTGTGCTGGGAACAAAATAAGAAATCCTCAGAGAAAAAAAACTAAATGAAAACAGCAATTTCAGGAATGCATGCACTGAAGCCCTATTCTGCCCTGAAGTCATCTACCAAACCCAAGGGACCTGAGGATTCCACTTTGATGGCTGCAAGAAGCACCAAAGACAAAAGATAAGACCTGGAGCCACCCAAAGTAGGCAATCTAGCAGGAGATCTCCATTTAAAGCTGAGACCCAAAAAACCGCATCATCACTGAAAGGTTAAAAAGGAGGTAAGTCTGCCCTGCAGAAGAAGTCAGCAAGAACAATGGTAGTGGGCAAAGGAGAAAAAATTTATCCCAAGAATTCATAACCATAAGCCAGCCTTCACATAGATCTGTACATCAAATTCAGGCTATCTACGTAGTCCAAAAAAACCCTCAAGCCAGGAATGTAGCTCCCCAGAGAAGTGGCAGAAACAAAGACAAATCCTCTTCTGAAGGAATGCAACTTCAATCAGGAATCAAATTGAGGATTCCCACAGATAAATTTCCAAGGAACATGAGCTCATAGCAAAAAAAAAAAAAAAAAAAAAGAACACAGAAAATATGATACTAGTACCTGAAAGTTAGCAAAAACAACAAAAGGCAGAAACAGACTCTCAAGGCCTTCAGAGGCTGAAATGACCAGATACAGTAAGATGGGGTTCAAGGCAGGCCACCCCAAGATGTGCCACTCTGGTATACGGATTATTTCAAGCCGAAGACAATAAAGGCTCAGAAGACTCAGAAAGAAACTTTGACCTCCCCGCCCTACTAACTGACTAAAAGAATTTAAGAGAGAAGGTATGTCCCCAGGACAGGCCATCACCATAGGTAACTCTGGATATGGATAGACTGGGAGGGTCCTTGCTAAGCCCATTCTTATTAAAGCTCTGAAAACCAAATAAAGGTAGAAGTTATCCTTTGTAAGAAACATTTACATTTATAAGGGAAATCTCCATTTGCAAAGGTATCTCCCTCTCTGTACCAGGAAGAAGGAGGGATGACCTTATCTCTAGAAACTCTTATCAGTGTGGAAGGCAAGGACTTAAATCTGCATATTAACCTTACTCTTGTTTACTGTGTTTTTCTGGTAATCTCCCATAGCTGACTCCCCCCACCTGCAATATCGTCCTTTGTCTTTAGCTGAAGATAGTATTTAAGATGAGAACCTCTGCCATTTTGTCAAGTTACCCAGTTTTTTTCCTGGGTCTCTCACATGTACACATGTTATAAAGCTTTGTTTGATTTTCTCAGTCTCATGTTAATTTAACTTGTAGCCCAGCCAGAAAGGACCCAGAGTGGGTAGAGGATAGCCTTCCTCCCCTACAAGTATATGAAATGTTTAATAGGTTTCAAGAAATAAAAGGCTAGGGCCGGCTCCGTGGCTTAGCGGTTAAGTGCGCGCGCTCTGATGCTGGCGGCCCGGGTTCGGATCCCGGGAGCGCCCCGAGGCACCACTTCTCCTTCCAACGCGAGGCCGAGTCCCACGTACAGCAACTAGAAGGATGTGAACCTATGACATACAACTATCTACTGGGGCTTTGGGAGGAAAAAACTGAATAAATAAAATCTTAAAAAAAAAATTAAAAAAAAAAAAGAAATAAAAGGCTAAAAAATATGAACAAGAAACTTTAGAAATCAACCAGGCAAATTGGAAAAGGAACCACAAAAAGTTTAGAAACGTTTTAAAAATTAAAATCAAAAATTAAATGGACAGATCAGAGAACTAGAAGATCTAAATATAATTATGCAGAATGCAACATAGGGAAACAAAGAGAAAATTTTAAAAATTAAAGAATGTTGAGGATGCAGGTGAGAAGTTCTAACATATCTGAAGATCTGGGAGAAAAGAAACAATGAAGAAGCGACAATATTTGAAGAGATAATGGCTAAGAATTTTCCAGAAATGTGGAAAGACACTAAATCTCAGAATCAAAAAGCCCATTAAATCCCTAGTAAGATAAACAGAAAGAAATTCATAACTAGTCCAGTCATAATCAAACTAAAGAACATCAAATACAAAGAGAAGATCTTGAGAACAGCAAAGGAAAAAGGGAGACTACCCACAGAGGCAGAGTAACTGAACCAATGACTAATTTCTCAACACTAACAGTGGAAACAAACAAACAAAAAAATAGAATATCTCATGGTGCTGAGAAAAGATAACTACGAACATAGAGTCCTTTAGCCAACAACTCAAGGGCGAAATAATGATATTTCCAAGTAAACAGAGAGTTCATCACCAAGATATACTTACTACGGTAGAGCAATTGCTAAATTACTTTATATAACTTTTAGTATACAAAAACATACCTTTTGAGTTTTACTTCACCCTACTTCCCCCAAATAGGGAGAAAAATGAGGAAACAACGCCCAGGAAAAAGCCAAGGACCACAACCTAACACTGCAGTTTCAAATTTCAAAAAACAGTACATCTTCAAAGTTTGGAAAGGAAGAAGGCTGAGTCTCTTTATAAACAAATTTTAAGGAGAGTTAGGCTTTCATCTATTTTTAAAGCTTTTGATTTAGAGTAAAAGTTGAAAGCTGCTAGAACTATCTGCTTCAGCAGAAAAACTTTCCAATGTTAGTTAAGCTACTGATAAAGACATATAAAACTTGGAAGAGTAAAGAGCAAAGAAAAGGGACTTGACCAGCACTCCACACAGTCAGGTCAAGAACTAAGCTGTGTGTTCCATGAGGCCAGGGCCAAGGGAGCAGCCTACATGGTTGAGGCTGGAATCGCAGAGACAGTCTACATGGCTGAAAGATTGATGACATGCAGGAAGATTGCACAAGTACATATATTGAGGTTAATGGGAGCCTAGTTTTTCACTGTTACAAGAAGGGAGTTACAAATTTGGAAGAAGACTAGAATAAACTCTGTGATATTGGATTGGAATTGGAGATGATGTAAATTCATAACTTTTTAATACAGAGATAAATATAGAAATAGATACAGATGTACATATGTATGTACATATACACATACACATACTTTCTAGCTATGTCTGTTGTAAGGCTTTAAAAGAAACCAGAGCTCCTTGGAGAAAGTATTTATTCCAGGGCTGGAGCAAGAAAATACAAAATGAGGCTAACACATCTTCTTGTGCCAGAAAATAAAGAAGTGCTCAAAGATACGTCAGAAGGGCACAGAAGCCAGTTTGAACAAGCTCCCACTGGCCAAATCTGGGAAATCTGAGTATCAAAATAATGACAGTAACAAACTACTATAATCTATTTAATGAATTAGAAATCCATGAGTCCATAGTAATATCAATATATAAATGCATATATTCAAAGTTTGGTGAGGAATAGGAGACTTACATGGTCTCTAAGTACCTCACTATAAAACACTAATTAATTTTAAAGAGTAATAGCCAAAAACTGGAAGCAAGCCAAATTTCCATCCACAAACTGTGGTATTTCCATATAATGGAACACTGCTCAGCAATTAAAAGGAATGACTTATCATTTAATCTCACAATATGGATGAGTCAAAATAATTACATTGACTTGAAAGAAGCCAGGCAAAAAAGGAGTAGACTGTATGAATCCATTTTCATAAAATTCTAGGAAATGCAAACTAACATATAGCGATGGAAGGAAGATCAGTGGTTGCCTGAAAAGGCTGGGGAAAGATCAGGAAAGGTGAGAGGAAGGGATTCCCAACGAGCACAAGGAAGCTTTTGGAGGCAATGAATATGTTCATTATCTCAACTGCGGTGATGGTTTCATGGGTGTAGACATATGTCCTAACTTTGCAAATGGTACACTTTAAGGATATCTAGTCTATTGTCAATTATATCTTAATGAAGCTGTTTAAAAAAATTTTTTTTAAGTTTTTGTACTGTCCTTACAACTTTCTAGAAGTGTTTAGACTGTTTCAATTTTTTTTAATCCCAAACTATTAGCAATTAAAGAAAAATAATTAAGAACATATCTTGCCTTTCCTGCCTGAACAATATTCTAGGGTTATCAAATAGTCTGGTTGATGAGGACAAATTCTTCTTTACAAAAGAATTCTAGGGGCGGGGGGGTGGGGGGAGCCAGCCTGGTGGCGCAAGCAGTTAAGTGCACACGCTCCGCTGCGGCGGCCCGGGGTTTGCCAGTTTGGATCCCGGGCACGCACTGATGCACCGCTTGTTAAGCCATGCTGTGGCGGCGTCCCATATAAAGAAGAGGAAGATGGGCACAGATGTCAGCCGAGGGCCAGTCTCCCTCAGCAAAAAAGAGGAGGATTGGCATCAGATGTTAGCTCAGGGCTGGTCTTCCTCACACACACAAAAAAAGAATTCTAGGGGGAGAAAGTAGAAGGAATGATTGAATTACAAAACTACTAGGTAAGATTAATAGAAAGACTGACATTTCTTGGCCAAATGAAGCCTGATGTCCTAAGTGAAATGCCAATCAGGGCCGGCCCCGTGGCTTAGCGGTTAAGTGTGCGCGCTCCGCTACTGGCGGCCTGGGTTCGGATCCCGGGCGCGGACTGAGGCACCGCTTCTCCGGCCATGCTGAGACCGTGTCCCACATACAGCAACTAGAACGCTGTGCAACTATGACATACAACTATCTACTGGGGCTTTGGGGGAAATAAATAAATAAAAATTTTAAAAAATTTAAAAAAAAAAAAAAAGAAATGCCAATCAAATGGAAACTTCATAAAATCCTCAATGGCTGGCTGGAGGGTATCCCTCATAAGCCATGAAGACCAGCGAGGCACACAGCCTATCACGTCTAAATAGGAAAGTGCCAGCCAACTCCAACTCACTTCCTGTAAAAAAATCCTCTTCCCCTGACCTCCATACTTCTCAAGCTTCGTTTCCTACTGCTGCTCCTTCTGATTTTTCCATCCTTCTTCTTCCTCTTTCCCCTCCAACTATTTCCCTTTCTTCCACTCTATAACTTTTAATCAATATCTATTGAATTATCATATGTGCTTAGAACAGTGCTAGATCCTACAGCAAAGTTTAAGCCCTGCTCTCCTCTTAAAAGGAGTGGGGCAGTGGAAAGAGAAGAGCTAGGAAGAGAAGACATATAATCATTGTTCAATACAGCTAATTTGATTTGAAAATGTGTGGTACTGGCCATAAGTACCAAAGAAGGGAAATTCATAAGGATGGAATAGTTGAACAAACCTTGTTGGAAAGGCTGGGCCTTAAAAGATGGGTAGAATTTGGCTACAGCTTCACCTCTAGACTGTAAGGTTCACATAAGAACAACTGTGACCACATTGTGTCTTGTTCACTGCTGTATGCCTAGCACCTATCATAGCTGATGTTCAATAAACACCCTTGGAGTGAGTAAATATTTAAAAACTCTGTGATGGCTATCACCAACAAGATGGAAATCCAATGTTCTAGTGATCTAGCTCCTATCTACCTGCTCAACCTCATCACCTGACACACAGCCCCTCACACTCCACTCCAGCCATTCCAAACTAGTGGAATTCCCAAACAGACAAAGATGTTTCAAGTCTCTGTGCCTCTTTGTACATATTATACACCCTTTCCAACTTCACCTAACAAATTCTTACTCATTCTTCAAGAGTCAGTTCAAGCATCAGCCACTTTGTGAAGCCTTCTCAGATCTCTCAAGTTTAGACTAATCACATCCTTTCCTTCATTCTTTCCTTTTTTATGCCCTTTTTTTCTATTTGTATTTTAGCCACTATCCCACTGAGTTCACTGATATCCCTAGCACCTAGCACAGTGACTGGAACACAGCAAGCACTCAAAAAAATTTTATTATTAAATATCAAATTGGGCAGGAAATAGAAAGCAAAGATAAAACAAGGAATAATTAAAGCAAAGATAAAACAAGGAATAATTAAAGATTTTCCTAATCAAAAAAAATGACATGGGCCAGCCCCATGGCTTAGCAGTTAGATGCGCGTGCTCCGCTGCTGGTGGCCCAGGTTCCGATCCCGGACGCGCACAGACGCACCACTTCTCCGGCCATGCTGAGGCCGCTTCCCACATACAGCAACTAGAAGGATGACGCAACTATGACATACAGCTATCTACTGGGGCTTTGGGGGTGGGGGGAAGGAGGAGGACTGGCAATAGATGTTAGCTCAGAGCCGGTCTTGCTCAGCAAAAAGAGGAGGATTAGCAAGGATGTTAGCTCAGGGCTGATCTTCCCCACAAAAAAAAAAAAAAATGACATGATGAAATTGATATTTAGAAAAACCAATCCAGTACTGACATACAGGGAGAAGGAACAAAGGCCAAGAAAGAGCCTACAAGTCAGGTGCAACCCTTTGGACATGAAGTAATAATGATAGCAGCCTTAAGTAACTGGAGGGCTGGCCATGCAGAAGGAAGATTAGACCTATCCTGTCATTCTCTGTTGCTCAACAGCAGTGCTCTCCAATAAAACTTTCTGTGATGAGGTAAACATTCTATATTTGCACTGTCCAAAATGGTAGCCATTAGCTACACATGGCTTCTGAGCACTTGAAATGTGGCTGGTGAAACTGAAGAACTGAAGTTTTAATTTCATTTATTTTACTTTAAATTTAAATAGTCACATGTGGCTAGTGGCTACTATTTTGGAAAGCACAGCTCTAGCTAGCAGTTCTAAGTGACAGAAAGCAGATATTTTTAATTAATAAAAGAAAGCATTTTGTAGCAATTATAGGTCCTAACAAAGGAATGGGGTCCCTCTCAAAGTCATCTCGGAAAGTGCCCAAGGAAAGAGGAGATAAGGTTTTGGACACAATCTTCCAATAGATTCCAGCATTAAGGATGGATGGGAAGCTGGCCTACCAAGAATCACATTATTTTACATCTGGAAAGGATTCAAAGATCATTTTTGCATGGAAGGAAACCTTGGTTTGGAAGTCTAAGTTGCCTGAGGTCACATAGGGAGTCAATAACAGAGTGGGAACTAAAAGCCAGATCTTAAAATGGGTTGTTCTGTTAATTGTCTTGATTGTGATAATTTCAAGGGTGTATACATATGTAAAATGTCACCCATTGTACACTTTAAATGTCTTATTGTAAGTTAATTATACTTCAAAAAGCTGTTTAAAATAAAAAGCACACTATATCCACTACTATACCATCCTATGTCAACTCTTCAGCTCTATCTCATAAGACTTATTGTGAGGATAAACTAAATATATTTAAAGACTTAGAACAGTGCTTGGTATGCAGTAAGCACTATAGAAATGTAAACTGCATTATCATTATTAGATACTAGAATTCTGCCCTACTGACCAGTTTGGAGAAATGTAATGGGAAGAAGAGCAAGCAGGATTTGGAGTAAGAAACTCCAGATCACACTTCTGGTTCTTGGGCAATCTCTGAGCGTCACTTCTTTGTAAAATGAATTGTTTCATGGACAAGATAATCTCTAAAGGGCCTTTCCAAACTAAAGATTTTAGACATGGACTAGGATAAGAGTTGTAGGAATGGAAAAGAAGGATGGATTTGGGACCCCTTAGGGAAGAATTGATAAGATTTAAGAACTGGCTAGATATGCAAAATGATGGAAAACAATGAGTCAACTAGGAAGACAAAGTTTTGAGTTTTGGATGACTCAAGGTTTAAATAAAAAGAGAAGCATATTGACCCAATGGACATATATTTATTATTTTAATAAATAAGTAGGTTCTCCATGGAAATGAATATTCAAGACCGTCTGGATCAAAATGTCAACCAGGATATTTTTTAAAACACATGCTAAAACCAAAATCTCTTCTCATGAGATTATTTTAATGTTATGTTAGAATGAAATCTCTATGGTTAATTATAATTAGATAATCATATTTTAGTACATTTAATAACATTCATTGCAAAGTATCAAATTTATAAAAAAAAAAAACAATGCATACATCAGTCACCAAGAGACTAATCTTTTGAACAACTCTTTCGATATGGAAACAATCTAACCCTAGAGTCACACAGCTGCCTGTAGATGTCACAGTGGAACTCTTGGACAAAGCATTTTAACCTGTTTTCTCTTAGACAGTGACTTCTCCATTGGCTCATCTTCAAACAGGTACACCACAATATTACATCCCATGCACTCTATGGAAGGCATTTGCAGTATCAGATCCTACAATAAATGGTTGTGTGCCCTTAAGCAATCTTTAGAGAATCATGGTTTCATTAGTGCAACACCCAAAAGAGTGCCTTAGATGGTGTTGAGGAAGATAATTTTTGAGATTCTAATTTACTCCTTTCATAGATGTGATCAGCCCAGCAAAGTTATGCTGACAGTCTGATGGGCTCTAATCCACTACATTGTACTGATGTAACACTCCTGGACAAAAATATAAAGATCACAGTTGTTCATAAAATCCCTGCCATGTTTCATAGACTGAAAAAAAAATCCTGCCTTTCTGATGATCCTTCAAGGGCAACATTTCAAATATAATATTCTTCTCTGGATACTGAACAGTATTTCAGTTATAACTGACTGCTTGGTCAACGTTTGGGTCAAATCCCAGAACAAAATATTTTTTAACATAAAATTGTTTATGAAATGTTGCAGTTTAAGACTATCTGCAGACCTATTTAGACATAGCCAAAATGGACCAATTTATAACTAGATAAAATGAAAAATGTCATTGATTAGCCTAAAACAGCAACACAAAAAATTCTTAGTTGCAAGGCAAAGCAAATGATATACTGAAATACACTGCAGGAAAGAACTGAGACCACTTGGGGAATAAGTCACTTAGAGTCATATTTTCCAGATATCTTAGTTAACCCTTTCTGTTTGGGAACTTAATTTTACCTCTTAGAATACAATTCTTTCTAAAACATACCATATGGTTCCTACCTTTTAAAATAGCACATAAGGAAGGTATTTTTTTCTTTTCTTAATAATTAAGGGTCATCGTTATGAACATTAGTAACAGAGATGTGGTAAAGATATACATAAATGTAGATGATATAATACGGGATAAAGAGAAGAAACGTGACTTTTCCTATAGCAACTGTATCAAATCTGATTTCCTCAAAAAAAAAAAAAAAAAAAAAAGACCTCCCAGTAACACCTTTTTTGTTCATTTACCAATTTTCTGTAAAAGTATAATGAAGCATAGGAAACTGTATGATTTCCTACGCAGTATTGTAATAACATTTTTCCAAATTAAATAGTGGCTGAATCCTGATGCCATCTTCTTCCAAATGCTTTCACTACCCTCTGGAAAAATCAACTTTTTTTCCCATTACTATGAGTGACATTCAACTCATCCCTGGCTTTCAAAACTTTACCCAATTTCATGAACTAGAAGCTTATCCCCACTCTTCTTTCTCCCTTGTACTAAGTTTATTTATGGAGTGTATCTCAATTCATTTCAAAAATATGCAATGGCATAAATGGGGGAAGACTTAGTCTATACATTTTTCATTTTACTAATAATAGAAAGAGGACAATGATGTCTGCTAAACTGGGCATCAGGTCTTAATTTTCTCCAAGTCCCACTTCATATTTCATTTTGAAGAGAACTACGTACCTAGGCAACACTATTATGAAAAGATTCACAGTCCCATACGGTATCTAGGTAGGATCAATTTTCTCATAACTTCTATAATATTTCACTTTTTAAAAAACTCTCATACAGATGTTAACTCAGAAAAGAACTGCTACTAAGATGGAGGACAAATAGAAGGGGTTCTACAACTTCTCCCCTAAAAAGTGCATGTAGAAAGGGCTCAGTAAATATTAGCTATCACTATTCAACAAATACATACTAAATATTTACTATTTCCTAGGCACTATGTTTCCATGTTGTCTTGTTTCTATGCTAAGCAGAAACAAGTAAAAAAGTCAGCCCTCAAGAAGCTCACAACCTAGAGAGCTGCTTACAGTCTTGTGAAAATATAGATGGTTTAATAGGCTAAATTTGCACAAAAATCTTTTGTAATCCAAAAGCATTAAACCAAAGACTTTTGCAGGAAAAAGGGATAGACTGTTTTTCAGTTCTGCTACTTAAGAAATACCATTGTATAGGAAAGTAAACTCCTTATATTTAATAAAACAACTAATCTGCTATCATACGTCAGGTTTAAATCCCATGGCAGAGTAATTTTTTTTTTTTTGGTGAGGAAGATTGGCCCTGAGCTAACATCCGTTGCCCATCTTCCTCTTTTTTTGCTTGAGAAAGACTGTCCCCAAACTGACATCCATGCTTGAGGAAGATTGTTCCCAAGCTAACATCCATGCCAGTCTTCCATTTTGCATGTAGGATGCCGCCACAGCATGGCTTGATCAGTGATGTGCAGGTCCGTGCCTAGGATCCGAACCCACGAACCCCAGGCCGCCGAAGCGCAGTGTGCAAACTTAACCACTATGCCACAGGGCCGGCCCCTAAATATTTTTTTTATATATACAAAGTTCAGCCTAAAATGCCCTTGCTTGTTCCACAGCCTTATATTATCTAAAATCCTGAAAGGATATATATTGTCTAAGTTCTGGTATAAACAACATAAATGAATCAATTATATACTGATTGAATAATATTTTCCTTTCTCTTTTTGAATCATTTACAGATGTTCATTTTATATAAGATTAGCATGTGCTTATGTATTTCTGTTCTGGAACAAAATAAAAATTGAGAAATTAGTTTCAACCGATCACCTAGCTTGGTAATATTTATTACTGCACAAACTATTGTTCTTCTAGCGTATTCTGACCTAGCTTGGTATCCAAGATTTTCCCTCTTTTTCAAAGTGTTTCCCTAGGAAACATGAGGAGCATCTGCAACAAAAGCAGTGGGAGGCATTTACATGTGTGGTTTATAATTATTTGGTAAATTTTACATTCATATTATAGGTACTTTTCTATAGGTACATTATATATTACAATAAAAAATAATGAAACAAAATGTAAGAATACCTACCCACTGTCATCCTCAGTAAAATGCATTTTCTACCCAATGTTAAAAACAAAAACAAAGCTTTGGGGCCAGCCCAGTGGTGTAGTGGTTAAGTTTGCACGCTCTGCTTCGGTGGCCGGGGGTTCCGGGCTTCGGATCCCAGGCACAGACCTACACACCATTCATCAAGCCATGCTGTGGAGGTGTCCCACATACAAAACAGAAGAAGACTGGCACAGATGTTAGCCCAGGGACAATCTTCCTCACCAAAAAAGAAAAAACCCAAAGCCTTTCTTCATGTACTCAGTAGAATACTGAGTACTGACAGAATTCCCTATTCTGTGTGTAATTTGGCACAATTTACTCCAGCTCAAGTTAGTTAGTGATTTTTTTTCAAATAAAGGGAGTTTAGATTTGTTTCCACTGAGGCTTCTTAGATTAAGGAACAGAGAAAATATTAAAATACCTTTAAGTAATTTGTGATAAAATCATGGTGACCTACAAAGAACAAATCACTCTTTCTAAAAAGGTAATATAAATGATAGTGATTGCCTTTTTTAAAAATTAAAAGATGAAATGAAATTCTATAATCTGACACCCTACTAACTTGTGATATTCCACATCCAGAAGAAAAGGAAACAACCTCAAACAAAAAGTTACTATTACTTGTCAAAGAATAAACTAAAAAGGAATGTCTCAGCCAAGAAATTAGAATGGAGCCTCATGCCCATATCAAACAAAATCTGCTACATACCTTGATCAACACAGTCTTTAGCAAGAGCAAAAAGCTGAGGTGAGCGCTCCTCAAGCAACTGCTGATGAATATTCACACATCTCAGAGTCCACCATGGTAAGCTCTAGAAAAAGAAAGCACCACATAAACTGAAATAAAAGGACCCTTTGGAAAAATATTTTTATATTAATTGAAATTAATTTTTAGAGCAATTTGTACATTTGTGAAATTAAATCGATTCCTCAATAAGCACACCCACACACTGCTATGTCTTCAGTAAGAACACCACATCCACTTCTACATCTCCCACAAGAATCATACCTCTCCTCCATGCTCTCAAAGCCTGTACTTTTTTTGATGATTTCAATTTCTGTCTTACTGAACCTATGTAAATTTTTATATATATACATTTACTGTCATAATAGTTTATAACATTGTGAAATTTCAGTTGTACATTATTATTTGTCAGTCCCCATATATATGTGCCCCTTTACCCCTTATGCCCACTCCCCAACCCCCTTCCCCTCTGGTAACCACTAATCTGTTCTCTTTGTCCAAGTATTTCTCTATCTTCCACATATGAGTAAATCATACAGTGTTTGTCTCTCTCTGTCTGGCTTATCTCACTTAACACAATACCCTCAAGTTCCATCCAAGTTGTTGCAAATGGGACGAGTTTGTCTTTTTTATGGCTGAGTAGTATTCCATTGTGTATATATACCACATCTTCTCAAAGCCTATAGTTTTAACCAATTGGGCTTTCCGATGCCATTTTGAACTTAACCACCTCCTCCTCTAAAACGTCTCTTGTAATCATCCTGCTCTGCTGGGGCACTCGATCAGCCCCATAATCCAGTACCAACTCCTCTAGGAGGCCTCCCACAAGAACCTCCAGTGGGGGTGATTTTTTCACATTATTTGTACCTCCCTTTGCAAACACATTCCACTGTATTCATGTAGGTCCTCCCTAGCTTTCAATGTCGTCTGCCATCTATCCAACAAGATGAGAAATCATGTCTTACTCATCTCTCTATCCTCCTCAAAGCAATGTATTTTGCACAAACTACAAAGTAAAAAATACCTTGGATTCAGATATTCCCCCCAACTGGGAAGATCCCTTCCACACCTCTGTGAAAGCTTTTCCATGAAGCTTTCTCCCACTAGTTTGGCACACATTGGTCTCTCACTTCTCTCAACTTCTACACTGTTCCTAGAAGTTAGCACCACATTAGATAGCTCTTGTTTTTCAAGTGTGTAACTCTACCTGGTCCATATATTTTTGAGGTAGAGACTGCATTTTATACACTGTCTTGACTAATGTATAGGCCGAGAACTTTTCCTCTATTCTCGGATGCTTGTTCTTTTTGTTTGTTTGGGTTTTTTTGTGAGGAAGATCAGCCCTGAGCTAACACCCGTGCCAATCCTCCTCTTTTTGCTGAGGACGACTGGCCCTGAGCTAACATTTGCGCCTATCTTCCTCCACTTTATGTGGGACGCCGCCACAGCATGGCCTGACAAGCGGTGCGTCAGTGCACACCCAAGATCCGAACCCGGGCCGCCAGCCGCGGAGCGCCTGCACTTAACTGCTAGGCCACGGGGCCGGACCCCTCTGATGCTTGTTCTTACTTGATCAATACATCCTTATTGAAAAAAAAAAGAACAAAAAACAATAAACAACAACAAGCCAATACAGAAGCAAACACAGTGAAGAGCGAAAGTCTCTCTTCTGCTGCCTCAACGTCATCCTCCTCTCCCAGAAAAATCCATAACAAAGGTTTATATTCTAGATCTTCCTCTATGCATGTACGTGTATGTGTGCAAGTTATAATAAGTATTAAATATTTGTGATAGGCTCATTAAAGTATCAAGTATGATCATGCATTGAATCATCTAAATTAATTATAACTATGTTACTTTGAATTATATGGCATGAAGGTGTGAGAAATTAATTTTGCTTTTTGTGTGTGTGTGTGAGGAAGATCAGCTCTGAGCTAACATCTGTCGCCAATCCTCCTCTTTTTGCTGAGGAAGACTGGCCCTAGGCTAACATCCGTCCCCATCTTCCTCCACTGTATACGGGACACCGCCACAGCATGGCTTGATTAGCAGTACATCGGTGCGCGCCCAGGATCCGAACCCCGGGCCGCCGCAGCAGAGCACTTGCACTTAACCACTACGCTTGCACTTAACCACTACGCCACGGGGCTGGCCCTTTCCTTTTTTTTTTTTTTAAAGCAATACTTACCAATAGGAGACCATACTTCATTACCAAAAGCATTTTTTTTTTTTTTTACTTAAACTTAATGTCTTCATTTGATTAAGGGATAAAACTGCCTGGTTCCTTTCTAAACTGCTACACACAACTGCAGCAACAATGATGTAATCACAAATGAATTTTGACTGTATGACAAAATCCTTTCTAATTATTAATGCTGTTCCCTCAATCCATGTAAGGAAAGGTAAAATTATCTAAGAGAAGGAAGTTTCGCATCATTTTTAATTTAATTCCCAGAGCTGTTGCCTCATTTTCATTCTTTTCCTATCACTCAGGCTAACGAAGTCAGTCTATATTTTAATTCTCTGTCCCTTATCTGCTGTCAGCAATAAGGGAGTCAGGTTTGGCAGCATATTCTTTCCTTTTTCTAGACATGGGAATTTAGAGAGATCCAATCAGAGATTGCCCTTTTAAGAAAACATACAACATAAGATGCTGAATACTCTTAAAAATCAGATCTATAAACTAACTCTTAACCCAAAATGTTTATATGGGGGAAGGGGGAATGTGAAACAAATAAAGAAAGCATAGCCTATTTTTCTACTAGAAAATAAAAGTGTCTTTTTCTATTTACCAAGAATTGCTTAATAGAAAATTTGAGGCATTAATAAAAAAAGGAAACTTGAAGCCTTGCTTTAGATAGTTTCTAGATCCTGTCTCCTGATTATAGCACTTATTACAGAATGTTCTGATTGAGAAGTCACACCAGTCAATAACCTCCTAGAAGGCAGGGAGCATTAGTGTACTCAAAAGGCACCCAATAAATGTCTGCTGACTTATTCCATTTTATAATAAGGAAACCAATAGTCAGAGAAATTAACTAGCATAAGGTCACACAGTTAGTAAGTGGCTGAGCCAGAAAAACTCTCGTCTGATTTCAAAGCCAAGACTCTTTTTACTCAACATTTACATATTACTAATACTAGTCTATATACTTCACAGATTGGGGGGGGGATCATCTTTTATAGCTCTACAAAAATAATATCATCATAAACAACTTGATACATTCCTCAGGAGTCAGCTTATTCAAAATTCATATAAAGGTTAAAATTAACTTGGATAAGTGTGTGATGCTTCTTTATTATTTTATCTTCATTTACCAAAGAAGTCATTTTTAACATCTTCATTTTGAGAATGATATATTAAAGACCCAAAGGGAAAAAAATCTCAATGTTTCAATTAAAAGGCAAGATTTCAGCACAGAACGATCTTTGCATGGTGATGTACAACAAGAAAATAGGGTTTTGAGCAGAAGTCAAAAGCTGTTTAGCATCTGCCAAGAAATTCACATGACTTGTCTCTCCAATCCTACAAAGTATGACATCCACAACCAGCAGTTCACATATTTACTTATTCTCCTAAATTGTTGATAGGACATGTATCTTTTTACAAATGATGCTTAACATACTTGCTGATGAAAGTTTTCCACCAACAAAACTTAAAACTGTGTCACTCGCTCATTAATGACCATTAGTCTCACTAGAAAGAAAATAATGCCATTTGGCAGCCTCATGTCTTGGTGACACTTTCCTTAGAGCCAAGTTCTAGTCAGTCTACAAAACCATTTAACTCAGATCAACTTGGGAAAAACTTTTTTATTCAAGCTAACATCACTAAAAAATCAAAGATAAGGCCTTATATTCGCTAAGACACGTTGAAACCCCTCTATTAAAAACTCTTCTAGTACAGCTGATTCCAAATTCTCTGGTTCTCATGAGAGTTGCTGAACGAGGCATCATTTCCCTTCTTACTTCTTCTTTGTCTAAACTTAAATGGTTAGGAAAGTAAGCCCTTATGCAGAACAGACTAAGTCTACATTTTGCCTATAGAAATATTGTATTTCTTAAAAATTATCAGCTAACACTTAAACTGGGAGATTTCACATAAAACTCAGATTTACTATTTCTGGCAATATGGGGTCTGCACCCTCAAGTTGCAACAATCAAAACAGGAGTCAGCAAGCTACAGCCTGTGGGCCAAATCCAGCCCTGTCACCTGTTATATATATATATATTTTGTGTGTGTGTGAGAGGAAGATTAGCCCTGAACTAACATCTGATGCCAATCCTCCTCTTGTTGCTGAGGAACACTGGCCCTGGGCTAACATCCGTGCCCGTCTTCCTCCACTTTATATGGGACGCCGCCACAGCATGGCTCAACAAGCAGCGCATCAGTCCGCGCCCAGGATCCGAACCTGCGAACCCCGGGCCGCAACAGCGAAGCACAAGAACTCAACCACTACACCACTGGGCCGGCCCCCTGCCACCTGTTTTTATACAGCCCAAGAACTAAGAACAGTTTTTACATTTTTATTCATTGGGGAAAAAAAAAAAGAAGAAGAATATTTCATGGTGTGAAAAGCATAAGAAATTTAAATTTCAGTGTCTGTAAATAAAGTTTTATTGGTACACAGTCACGCCCATTCGTTTACATATTGTCTATAGCTGCTTTCACACGGCAGTACAGAGCTGAAGAGTTGCACAGAGTTGAGTGGTTGTGACAGAGACTGCATACTGCACAGCTGACAACCTCCACTAAACCTCCAAAGACTGTGTGTACCTCTCTTGTGGTTTCTGTTGACCTCCTATTGCACACTAGCTTTCTGTGATTATGAGTCCTTCTTCTCACTAATTTATATGTGACCTAAAGAAATCATACAACATACATTCAACAAATGCTCTACTAAACCCAACCCTAATAGTGAAACAAGGTAGGATGTGAGCCAGGAAACAGTAACGAAGATCCATGGCAAGAGTGCTAAAATTCTGCCTATTATTCATTATCCTTATGTGAAATCCATAAAAGACTATAAAGGATGTTTTTAAACCTATATTTAAGATTCAGAGAATGAACATTTATACACATGCACACACACACACAACACAGGCACACACATCTATACAATCCTATTAAAGAGGCTCAATATAATCTCATTTTATACTAGAAGGGACTATCATTTCCTATTTTCTCATGAGGGGAGAAAGTTTTTGGTTATTTTCATCAGATTTTAAAATTAAATACCTAAAGAAGACTTAGAAAACAAATACACCAAGACATTGTCAGCATCACACCTAAAATCTGATGCTAATCACCACAAAAGTCAACCTGGGTATGAATCCCCTGGATGCCTTTTTTTTTTTTTTTCTTTTTTGTGAGGAAGATCAGCCCTGAGCTAACATTCGTGCCAATCCTCCTCTTTTTGCTGAGGAAGACTGGCCCTGAGTTAACATCTATTGCCAATCCTCCTGCTTTTTTTTTTTCCCTTTTTCTCCCCAAAGCCCCAGTAGATAGTTGTATGTCATAGTTGCACATCCTTCTAGTTGTTGTATGTGGGACGCCACCTCAGCATGGCTGGACAAAAGGTGCGTCTGTGTGCGCCCAGGACCTGAACCCGGGCCGCCAGTAGCGGAGCATGTGCACTTAACCGCTAAGCCACGGGGCCGGCCCCTGGCTTCTTCTTCCCTTACCTGAATAGCTGTCAGTTTATGTCTTACATTCACTAGGATAACTCGCGCTAGTAACAGCAGTAGAGGCTTCGAGGTCAGGCTGTAGATTGATTCACCATCTAGAATGAGCAGACTCAGAACAACTGCATCCAGTCCTTTGACCTGAAAAAAAATTGTATACTAAGATGATATAACTTAACAAAATATTAATCTTTATATATCTTGTAATAATATATATTTTCCAGTTAATTCAGCTTTGAAACAAAGGCACTGATCTATTACACAGCAGCTGGCACTAGACAGAATCATAACATTATAAATGCCCTTAGAGATCTAAAAATCCAGCCTGCCCTTACAGATGGCCACACATCTGCTTGTACTTTAGAGGAACAAGGAAGTCAAGAAAATGCTAGTACTGAAGAGGCATCATGACTTTATAGATTTACTTACAAGAAAATATCATCTCAATAAAAAGCATTCCTATGTTAAAGTATTTATATTAAGCATCTACATTTCACATATACATCACTAGCTGGCAAATGTCATTACAAAGTATGTGTTCTCCATAATTGCTATCAAGCCAAACAACAAGGTCTTATATATCAAACGCTGAGTAGGCATAAAACCATGGACCAGAGTGAAGCCTGCAAAAAAGGGATGCCTTTGAAAAATCCACTCCTCAGCTGAACAGAGATTTTCTACAATGGACAAGGCACCTGTGTTTCTAAAATGTGGACTGTGTAACTTTGACAGCTGCCACCAAATAGACAGCAAGAGTGCTTAACCGTTACGAACATGAGCTCTAATGTCACAGACACAGGATGGTGTCCTTTTTCTGCTTATTAGTTTGTGAACATAGGTAAATTTTTTAACTGAAGCCTCAGTTACATCAATTATAAAATGAAACAACAGAACCTATACTTCATAGGGTTCTTGTAAGGATTAAATTAAATAATTCAAGTAACGCCAGTGCCTGGCTCAACACTTTGTTGAAGTATTCAAGAAAGAAACAGCTGTGGGTTCAACCTCTGTCCTACCTTCATCATCACCTCAAAGTATAATAGAGGAATAAAGATTTAACGTGAATGACCACCACCACCAAACCACACATAAAGCTTACCCTTACCTACACTAAGGGTAGAAGGAATTTTTTCTTTTTTTTGTGAGGAAGATCAGCCCTGAGCTAACATCCGTGCTAATCCTCCTCTTTTTGCTGAGGAAGACCAGCTCTGAGCTAACATCTATTGCCAATCCTCCTCCTTTTTTTCCCCAAAGCCCCAGTAGATAGTTGTATGTCATAGTTGTACATCGATCTAGTTGCTGTATGTGGGACGCGGCAATAGCATGGCCGGAGAAGCGGTGCGTCAGTGCGCACCCAGGATCCGAACCCGGGCCGCCAGTAGCCGAGCACACGCACTTAACCGCTAAGCCATGGGGCCACCCCAAGAAGGAATTTTTTTTAAACTTCAATAATTAAGGAATTGTTTTGAAGTAATTACAACTGCCTCAATTTTAGAAGGCAAGAGTTACCAAAAAGTTAAGTGCAGTCCAAAACTACACAGAAGTTAGTGTCTAAACAGGGATCATAGCCCAAAGTTTTCCAACCCCCCAAGCAATGTTCTTCCCACCACCCCACGTCGCCTTCCCCACAGAACTCTCTACCTCTTCCTGCCCCTAAGCAAGGTCCAGGGCTATGCTAAGCATTAGGAAGGCCTCAAGGGGGGCCGGCCCGGTGGCGCAGTGGTTCAGTGCACGTGCTCTGCTGCCGCGGCCCGGGGTTCGCAGGTTCAGATCCTGGGCGCACACCGACACACCACTTGTCAGGCCATGCTGTGGTGGTGACCCATACAAAGTAGAGGAAAATGGGCACGGATGTTAGCCCAGGACCAGTCTTCCTCAGCAAAAAGAGGAGGATTGGCATGGATGTTAGCTCAGGGCTGGTCTCCCTCACAAAGAAAAAAAAAAACGAAGGCTTCAAGGACAGGACCAGGATCACTTCTAGCCCTCTGACTGGGAAAACTGCATTATGGTGCTATGGGTAACTGAGATATGGACACTAGAAGAGGACCTGGTTTGGACAAGAACCTCACCATCTGGGGGCTGGCCTGGTGGTGTAGTGGTTAAGATCGCGCACTCTGCTTGTGCAGCCCAAGGTTCGCAAGTTCGAATCCCTGTGTGAACCTACACACTGCTCATTAAGCCATGCTGTGGCGGCATCCTACATACAAAACAGAGGAGGATTGGGACAGATGTTAGCTCAGGGCCAATCTTCCTCAAGCAAAAAGAGGAGGATTGGCAACAGATATTAGCTCAGGACCAATCTTCCTCACCAAAAAATAAAAAAATAAAAATAAATAAACTAAAATATTTTCAAAAAGAAAAGAAAAGAACCTCACCATGAGTTCAGTCTTGGACATGATGAGTCTGAGGTACCTTGTGACACCTCCAAGTGGAAGTACTGAATACACAAGTGAATATACTGACTTATGAACTCGAGAGAAGAATCTGCTTAATGTGCCCAAACTGGACTCACAGCCTCATTGAATCGTCTTGTCATACTTAATTTTTAGTGAGGAAGATCGGCCCTGAGCTAACATCCATGCCAATCTTCCTCTTTTTGCTGAGGAAAACTGGCCCTGAGCTAACATCCTTGCCCATCTTCCTCCACTTTATGTGGGACGCCGCCACTGCGTGGCCTGACAAGCAGTGTGTCAGTGCGGCCCGGGGTTCCGGACGGGGCCACCAGCAGCAGAGCACACACACTTAACCACTAAGCCACGGTGCTGGCCCCGTCTTGTCATTTAGATGGATATAACGATCTTTATTTCCTCAAGTCCGAACCAAACTGGTGAAGTACAGGAAGATATGACATGCCTTGAAGAAAAAGAATCTTTAATCACTTTGAGATGAGAAATATGTCTACCCGTTCTAGCACAAATTTAGATGATTATCTTCTAAATGAAATCTCTAAAGATAAATAACAAACAAGTAATTAAACAGGACAACAAAAAATTGTACAAAAACATAGCCCATGACAGACTACCTGGACATCATTACCTCTGATATCAAAGCCAGACGCTGGTTACTAAACTCCTACCCTTAAACTCAAAGTTCTCTCTAGATGGTATTAAGAGGGCAAACAATAAATAAATAAATGAGTGAATGTATGAATAAACAAATAAATTTGTCTTCCTAGTGTTACCTTGCATCATCATGAAAATATTAAATGCTTTTCTATCTTGTGCTTAAGTAAATCAGCCTCTGTCTACCCCTGTGATATAACACTGATACTCCAAATAAGTTCTAAATGTGCTTCCAGAGGTTTTGGGAAATGGTCCATTTTTAAAAAGGATTGTTTATATTTTCAATAAAAACAGACAAAGGTTACAACTCCCTTAGGAACAATTCCTCAGTCAAGAGAGCATATGACATATAAAAATACATATTTATCAGCATAATGGTGAAAAAAAATTCAACATCTGGAAGCCTGAGGTAAACTTAATATAAAATCAGATTACCAGGACATCAACCTTTATGTGTGAGAGGTGACCTACTGCTCAGACTGGGACCTTCGGTGCTTTTCCTCTGAGGCTGGTTAGCACCAGAGATCAGAAAACAGTGCTAAAGATGCCAAGGCCATAAGTCAGAGGCAGGAAAAATTAATTCAGCTTTGGTGACTATACTCCATGACCATAAAGTATATTCACAACTATTTGTGCTTCACAAGAACTAAAAAACACGAATCAGCACAGGAAAATCACAGCTAGAAAATACTGATGTGCTACTCCCCAGTTTAAAAACTTCAACTCTCTCTATCTTCCAAATCCCCAGACTGCTGGTAAAGAATAAAAATTGAATAATCCTTTTGAAAACAACCTGACTTTACCAAGAAGAGCTGAACATGCATATGCCCTAGGGCACAGCAGCTCCACTCAGGGATATACACACTACAGCAGAGCCTCCCAACTCGGTGCTGGAAAGGGTTTACAGTGGGTTAAAACAGCGATCCCCTCAGCCCTCAGGGTGCCCAACTCTAGCCTGGGGGCCAGTAAAAATAGCCACCTTCATTTAGGGCACTGCACCAAACACTATCATTTCTTTTTTTGTGTGTGTGTGTGAGAAAGATCAGCCCTGAGTTAACATCCATGACAATCCTCCTCTTTTTGCTGAGGAAGACCAGCCCTGAACTAACATCTATGGCCAATCCTCCTCCTTTTTTTCCCTTTTCTCCCCAAAGCCCCAGTAGATAGTTGTATGTCATAGTTGCACATCCTTCTAGTTGCTGCATGTGGCACACGGCCTCAGCATGGCCAGACAAGCGGTGTGTCGGTGTGCGCCCGGGATCCGAACCCAGGCCGCCAGTAGCGGAGCACGTGCACTTAACCGCCAAGCCACAGAGCCGGCCCCCTATCATTTCTTAAGTATGCTGTGCTTTGAAACTCTTGCAAATGATTTCCAGAAGATGTGTTCCTAACAGCATTGTACATAATATATTGCAAAAAATGGAAACATCCCATATGGCCACCAAGAGTAGAACAGATATATAAATTGTGGTGTATTCATACAACTGGAATACTATACAACAGTAAAAATGAATAATGGTATAATTTAATGTACCATTAAGCAAAGCAAGTCATAGAAGAATATATACAGTTTGTTTCATTTCTATAAAGTTCAAAAATTCACAAAACTAAACAATATGTTTTCTGGGGACACATACATAGATGCTAAAACTATGAAGAAAAGCAATGGAATGATTAACACAAAATTCAGGAGAGTGGTTCATGAGAGAGGGCATTGGGGCTACTGTCAGGAAGCACACACAGGGAACCTTCAAAGGCAGTATTTCTCAACCTTTTCCAAGTCAGAGCACATGTAGAAGATGCTATGATTTGTAGTGTACACCAGGTAACTAGAGAAGGCTGCTAAACCAGAAGAGACCAGTTGGAAGGCTCTCTCCAGCCCAGGCTCCACACAGCCACTGCAATGGCAGAGAGGCTCAACATCTAGGGAACAGCAGTCGGGAAATTCTGTTCTACAATGTTGGTAATGTTCTCTCTCTCAAGCTAGGTGGTGGGAACAAAGGAGTTTTATTATTTAAACTGTACAAATTTTATATGTTTTTTTGAATATATGAGGTAGTTCAAATAAAAAAATTAAAATCAAGGTCTTAGTCAAAGTTTCCTACAATCAGGCCTGAACCCCATCAAGTCTGACCTTTTACTGCTACTCCAACAGGCTCAAAGCATCCCTTTCTCACAAACACCACGTCCTTCTCCCCTCTCAATTTCTGTTCACATGACTGCACATAGAAAGTATTTCCGGGGGCTGGCCCGGTGGCATAGTGGTTAAGTTCATGTGCTCCGCTTCAGTAGCCCGGGGTTCACAGGTTCAGATCCTGGGCGTGGACTTACACCACTCATCAAGCCATGCCGTGGTGGCATCCCATGCACAAAATAGAGGAAGACTGGCACAGATGTTAGCTCAGGGACAATCTTCCTCACCAAAAAAAAAAAAAGTATTTCCTCCTCTTCTCTACCTAGCCATTTTCTCATCACCCTTCAAGTTCTAGCTCAAAGTCCACTCCCAAGTAAAAGGTCTTCTCTGACAAAATTCACTCTCCACACATATCTTCACTAATTTCACTATTTCTTATAGTCTGAATCTCTCGTAATCCATTTCTGTACTGCTGTGAATTGTTAGCTGACTTTACAGGTGCTTCTACACTAGTATAGTAGAAAGAGTACTAGATTTGAACCCAGAAAACATGGATTCCAATTCCCCAACTATAAGACCTCTGACAAGCTTCTTTTACCACTGTGAGCTTCAGTTTTCTCACCTACAGAATATCTCAAATTGATAGAACACATGTGAATTAAGAACCACACATCAGTGCTCAGTAAATATTTATGACTTTGACGGTCTGGCGGATTTCTAACCTACACTACAGATCCATAGAGGTCAGAAACTGTTTCATACATAAAAAAAGAGGGAATGAGATGTTCCATATAAGTAAATTTCTGGACAAGTGAAGCATATCCTTTTAAGTGCCATAATCTTTGCGATCTTATTTTACCCATTTTGGATGAAAACCTTTGTAAGGTGTAGATTAAATTCCCTTCTTAGATACAAGATACAGAAGATCTTTTAACCTTTCAGTAATGATTTAGGGTCACTATTACAAATTTCAATGACTCTACTGCAATCTAATACAGTGACTCACTAAACTGATGCATACAGAGCTAACCATTGTGGCTTTCAGATTAAATCAGTTACTTTTGTACTTCTTCTCTTTCCACCCCACCATCAATTATTAACACTTATCTCTATTAACTCTGCTCCCCTTTCATTTGCTACTTCTAATTCTGAGTAACCAAAACAGCAAACAGGTCCCTTTTGCTCTATAAGCTTTGGATGCTAAGGGGCCCTTAGGCTGGCTGAGTGACTGATATCTATGTTCTAGATCTCTGAGGTGGCTGGATAAATCAAAGTTACCATCAGATGAAAACTAGACTTCTGGTGGTGAACACCATGCAGTTTATACAGAAGTCAAAATACAACGATGTACACCAGAAATCTGTATAATGTTATAAACCAATGTGACCTCAAGAAAATAAATTTTAAAAAAAAAATCAAAGTTATCATACTTCTTTTTAGAGCATGTCATACTCACCAAGCCCTATGCATATGTGCTCAAAAACTCCTGAAGGATTCGAACTGTAAGCTCTACTGATGATCTACTGATGCAAGTCAATAATATTACCTTCATATATGGATAATAATAATTATCACCATGGAGGACCTCTGTGCCAGGCACTTTAAGATGGGGCCTCACGGCCTAGTGGTTAAGTTCAGGTGGTTTGCTTCGGCAGCCCGGGTTCACAGGTTCAGATCCCAGGCACGGACCTACATCACTCATCAGCCATGCTGTGGCAGCAACCCACATACAAAATAGAGAAAGACTGGCACAGATGTTAGCTCAGGGTGAATCTTCCTCAAACAAAAAGAGGAAGATTGGCACAGATGTTAGCTCAGAGCAAATCTTTCTCAGCCAAAACAAAAGAAAGTATTTGTAATATAAAGGAAATCACCCCTGGGAACCGTTCTTAAGCACAGCAGCAAAATTTTCTTGCAACAAAATTAAATAGATTTCCAGATTTGCTGCTTTGCCACAAAAAGATCTTTATGTAACTGTGGTAATATATGCAACTGGGTAACTGGTGGAGCTGCCTATGCTTTAACAAAAAGAGCAGCTAACAGACCTCCATGAAATGGGAAGCATCTGAAGAGAAGTTTGAGACTCACAAAGGAAATATCTGAAAATCTGATCAATGAACAAGCATTCTTAGTAGGTTTCATGCAAGCTATAAAGTCATGTTTCTTTCCTACCTACTATCAATGCCAGTTTATAAAGACCAGTTCCTAAAGAATAAATAATACAATAATAACTATATATGACATTTCCAAGAAGCGTACCTCACTGAATTGCTGGAACAAAACAGATGGCAAAAAATCCTGAGGGTGTAAATCCACAAGAGGCCCCGTCCAGTTACTCTGAACAAAAAGTTGCAAACTGCTCACACCAAGTAGGAATATCAGCTGTTGTCTGCATATAAGAATAGTTAAAGAAATAAATATGAACCACTATCATTGTATAACTACAAACACTATTTCATTTCAGTTTTATTAATAAAAATATAAGATATCAACCAACATTTATTGAGAGCATTACAAAAAAAATTTCTGAAACCTAAACAGTTTAAGTCTGCAATGTCCAATATTATAACCATAAGCCACATATGGCTCTTTTAAATTTAAATTAATTACAATTAAATAAAATGTAAAATTCAGTCCCTCTGTCGCACTGCCCACATTTCAAGTGCTCAATGACAAATGTAGCTAGTGGCTACCATAGTGGACAGCACAGATATGGAACAGTTCCATCACTGTAGAAAGTTCTCTTGAACGGTGCTGGTTTACGCCCCAAGCAGGTGCTTCTAACTTTTTCTTGCATTCTATTTAATAGCTCTGACTTTGCCAGATGATATATGTAAAACTGATTTGATACAAAAGAAAACTGACAAGAAGAAGTTGTTTTTAAACAACATTTTTACTGACCCTGTATTACCAACTGCTAGAACAAAAAGACCTCTAGAAATTTCACTTCTATTTTTTTTTTCAGTCCTGCTTTGCCTTAAGACAGGGATAGGTAAACTTTTTCTGTTAAGGGACAGATATGAAATATTTTAGGCTTTTTGGGTCACATGTGTTTTTTTTTCCCAACACTTTAAAAATGTAAACACCATTCTTAGCCACTTTGGCCCAGCAGCCATAATTTGACAACACCTAGATTAAGAAAAAACAGGTGGGGATTCAGCTCTAACAAAGAACAGCCAGAGAACCCTGGAGTTTCACGCTAAAGAGAAAGTAAAAGCAGTCACCCTCTTCTCTCCATGTCCCCTAGGATATCCTTCTCCCCTTCTCCCCTCTAAGGAAAAAAAAAATCTAATCTACGAGCCTATGGTAGCCAGAATATAAAGCTCTGGATGCAGTGCAACTGAGAGCAGAGCAAAGAAGAAGCAACACTAGAGAAAACAGGTAACAAAAGAGCCTGCTTGCAGTTAGAAAACTTGGGAAAAACAGGTGTGCAGCAAGATCTTAAAGCCTTAATATAACAGTCATAACTAAAAATCAAAATCCTTAAGATGAATTGAGAATACAGTTTAATTTTCAAATACCACAAAATGAGGCAACTGAGATGTCTCCTCTCAGCCCTATGTTACAAGCTGGAATTCTGGTCTATCCATGAATGATGCATTTGTGTGTATGTGTGTGTGGTTTAATGCACACCACACAAAGCTAGTTGCTATGATACTGCACACACATCAGACAGCAAAATAAGAATCAGAAATGACACTGCAGGAATGTAAACTACTAGTAAACCAGAGAAATGAAAAGGAATGATACTAATTTTTAAAATAAAATGCCTACAGCAACATTCTTTTATGAACTCCTTATGGATACAAGTTATATCTTATTCATCCTCACAACCTCAACACCTAGCATGGCAGTCAGTTTATTTGTTGAAGAACTAAATAAAGCCATTCCCTAGACATAATGGTAAAACAAAATTGCATGTGTTTTAAACACAATTCAAACTTGATGCCACAGGTAGTAGAGGAAAGAAAGAGGTATATTAACAAATTTACAATAGTAAAACATAAGCCACTGAAAGACTTAGGTTTCACTGCTGTATAACTATCCATTATACTTAATCCTATAAAATTACATAAACTTCAATGGGAGAAGGTAAACCAAGGGTTCCATAATAAAAACATTAAGTTCTCTGATCTCTAGAAAGATAACAAGCTAAAACATAACAGAAGTAGTTATAAGTATCACTCAGCAATCTAGAAAGAGCAAGATGGATAGTGTATGCTTTCAAGTTAAAAAGAAATAAGGTTTTAAGTCCTGCCTATGGCTAAAACCTATCAGACCTAAGCATTTGGAAGCTCAGTGGGTTAGCAGTTAGCACCCAATTATACGCCAGTCTCACATACGAAACCCTTATACCCTACAACACTTTACTTTTTCATTCTGGATGGTCCTCTGGACAGAAGTTTTTACACACATTGTTTGGTATATCATGAGTCCTGACTAAATGTAAAGTCAGGTTTTTCAACAACTGCTAAAATCAGTGCCTTACATGGTCGAGGCCCTATTAAATATATTCAGAGTCTGTTTGTCTACAAAAATGTCAAATAAAATTCTACCTTTCGGTTTTGTCCAAATCTGTTGAGTAATCCAGGAACGTTACTACCTGCTTCTCTAGGTTGCTGTCAATCTTTTCTTCAGTCATCATTGTTGAATTAAAAATATTTTGAGTCAATGAATTTAAGAATATGGCCTCATAGTTCCCTTCTAGCAGCAACTGTAGATAAGATCCACTCTCTGTAACATAAAAAATTAGTCCAATAATCCAAAAAAACAATTATTTTCATACTGTAAAGGATAATACTATTAGGTAAATCTACCATCTTAGTATGCAAAATAATGTATATACTTAGAATGCTTGCTATACATTAATCACAGAGCATTGAGCAAATTCCCATCATTATGCAAACATCACTTCTCCTAGAATTAGAAGCTCATCCACACGATGAGCAGCAAGGTAGAAGTTAGACCCAGGAATAACATTCCTCACTAGTAAGTATTATCACCCTTCAGCTGGGAATTCAGAAAGATTCCTACTGACAACAGAAAAGTTTCCTTAGTCAGGGTTCTAAGACCTTCCACAATCTGGCTTCTCCTACCCCACTAGACTCCCTGATGAAAAGTTGGTTCTCTCATTGTTCCCCTAATATCCCATGCACATTCCTGCCTCCACAGTGTGATTTCTCCTGCTGAACTCTTCTCCACTTGTCAGTCTTACTCTTTAATCAAAAATCAGGTCAGGTCTTACTTCTTCCATGAAACTCTCCCAGACCACCAGACTTCAGATAGTACCTCTCTCTTGAATTACCTATTGTGTATACACACAAACACGCACACACACAGCACTTAGTATATACTGTCCTAAATTGTTATTTCTCTTCCAGGTGCAGTCAAAATCCCACAACCAGATGTGCCTATATCCCACTAGTAAATGTGCCTTTTAACTCTTTATCTCTCTGGTAAATGTGCATTGCTCACAAGATTACATCTTTGCTGCCTCGTTTCAGCTGTTCGCCCTCCAGCCGTGTGACCCTGAATAAATTACTTAACCAATCTGTACTTAAATGTACTTTTCATCTGAAAAATGGAATTAAAAGTAGTACCTACCTTACGTGTCTATTATAAGGATTAAATGACTGAATACATGTAAAGGGCTTAGAAAAGTAACTGACATTGCCATTATTTTTACTGAACCTGGGCGGTGAGAAGTTTGGGGTAAAGACTCTCACGGAGCCTGAAGACCACGCCCACCACGTCAAGGATCAACAACCCAAAGCCTTAAGGAATAAGTTAGATTTTGGTAGGAAGAAAATAAAACAAGGTGAGATGAGAACCCAGCCGCCACCACCCCTTCTCCCCACAGTCTCCTCGGTGGCCTAAGTCCCTGGCAGGTGCACCTCTCTCACCAGAGCCGGCGACTCCCTCCTGCTTCCATTGCTGCCGCTCAGCCTCAGTGGAAAATCCCCTCAGAACTGCCAGCTCCGGGGTCCACATCACCCCGGACATCGCTGCAGCCAAAACGGGTTCCTGCAAGAGTCACACAGGAGTCAACGAAAGAAAGTGAAAGGAGGAGGGTCCAAAGACGCCGAAGTCTAGCGGCGACAGTTCCTGAAAATAAGTCCACAGCCCTAGAACTCCATGTGCGGATACCGGCACACGGAAGCGGCCATGACAGCAGCGCGGGGCATCCTGGGAAAAGCACAGACGCACTCTACGGACCAGCTTCCGCCTAGGAGACCAACCGGAGTCCTTGGTACTGAGCTTGCCGAGTGAAGATGCCCCGCCCCGAGCGCGGAATGGGCGGGGGTTGGAGGGCGTGGTCGAACTCAGCCCCGCCCCTAATGGGCGGTGCCGAGAGCTGCGGAAGACACGGAGGGCGTGGAGTCCTTGTGTACCGCCCACCGAGGACTGGGGTTAAAATGCTGCTTAAAGTGGCGGTCTTGCTCAACCGAGGTTTAATTGGAAGGTCTACCGCTTTGATTCCTAAACATTTTTTGGGTCTGAACCGTCCTAACTACCTGATGAAAGCCGTAGTCCTTCCCGCAAAATGCACGTGGGCCCTTACTTACCAGCACTTGGGTACCATGTCTGGGAGTTAGAGACCCTCTAAAGTGGAGTCCGTGAACCCCAGGTTAAGAACCCCATCAGAAGAGACTAGGTGTTTATTACTGAATGAATTAAAATGTAAGAAAAGTATCTGGTTTTGACGCCGCCACTACATAAATCATGACCGAGTGGGACATCTGGCCCAACCGCTGGTGCAGGGAGGTTTCTGGAGGATAGACTGAACGCTGCAGAAATCTGCCTGCCTCCCACAGAGCTGGCGCTTTATCCGGACGTCGCCTAGTCTTCATAGCAGCACCCCTAGGCGAAAACCAAGGCTTGGAGAGTCGGTACTTGGCAGGGCGGGACTCTGCCTGAGTTGGCTTGAAGCCTGCACTGAGTGTGCCATACAAGATCCAGGAGAAAGCTGCAGAATAACACCTGCCACACAGGATTCTTGGAGGAATCAAGTGCACCTCTCTGGAAGATCCTCACCCACTACCTGGCTCCAAGGCAGAAGCTAAATAATTCTTAATTCAATCTCTTCCTCAGGATCCAGAGCCCCTCCAGAATTTGGAGGGAAGAGGTGCCTAGCTCAGTTCAGCCGCTGCCAGCAGCTGCCAAAGGAAGCCAGACCTGAGCTGTGAGTGAAGAAGAACAGATGCCCTCGAATGTCTTCTCACTGAGAAGTAATTAAAAGCTGTTTGTGCAGGGAATGGTATTTGATCAGTGTGGCCATTTGGTGTTTCAAGCACAAAATCCAACACTGTGGAAACTATTTGACAGTTGTTAAAAAGATCAACAGCGGTAGAAACACACTGACCACTGACCACTACACCAAGTTCCTCACTTGTGCGTAGAGCCCCATTGACCCACACTGTGAACTTGGAGCTTTCACTATAATTCAAGGTTTGTTTGTTTTAAATAATGTGGTATGCTAGTCGATAGTAATTAAGTCTATTAATCTCCCTTCAGGCTAAATAGACTCCAGTAATAAAATGGGGTGAAAAAATATGGCCTCAATTGAAAAAAAAGTACTGAATGGAAACTGAGCTGGTGGGGGAGATATGCCCACTTTAGCATCAGTATAGAGTGCCTTGGCCGGGCGGTCTGTTGGGAACCCAGATGTCACTATCTATAAGTCTTTTTCTTGGGCTGGTCAGATTTCTCAGAGAGACACGTTAAATCTCCTAGCTGGATGGCGAGGGCCTGGCTGCCAGAATTCCAGAGCCAAGTGGAATGAGAAAGCCAGGAGTCTCAGTATTCAAGATCCAGTCTGTATATCAGACCCTCTACAGACCACTGCAGTGGGGGTAAAGGGGAAGCAGTGGGCTGGGATTCCAGCTGACTGACTCAACTTTGCAGGAGTCCCCCTCATTTTAGCCCCCCTCCTCCCACTCCATAGCTTCAGTCCCACAGGCATCTAGTGCTCCCCCTTCCTGAGTCTTTTAGGGATTGTTCAGTGTAGATAATAGTTTGCCTTAGCTTTTCCCATTGCATTTTGTGTGTGTGTGTGTGAGGAAGATCAGCCCTGAGCTAACATCCGTGCTAATCCTCCTCTTTTTGCTGAGGAAGATCGGCTCTGAGCTAACATCTATTGCCAATCCTCCTCCTTTCCCCCCATCCCCAAGCCCCAGTAGATAGCTGTATGTCATAGTTGCACATCCTTCTAGTTGCTGTATGTGGGACGCAGCCTCAGCATGGCCGGAGAAGCGGTGCGTCTGTGCGCGCCGGGATACGAACCCAGGCTGGCGGAGCGCACGCACTTAACCGCTAAGCCACGGGGCCAGCCCCTCCCATTGCATTTTTAGGATTGGCCTTTCTCTGGTCAGCTAAGTCAGTTATCTAGCTTCCCAACAGTGTTACCGACTCTCATCTTCCCTTTCCTTGTGAGTTATGTCGTAATTTTTTTATTTACCATAGTTTTAATGGCCTTTGAAGAAGGAGAGAAATTAGATGCATATATTCAATATTCCATGTTTACGCAGAACCTTAAATTGTATTGTAAATGACACTTTTCTCCAAGTAGCTTCAGGTTTGATACATTTATGCGTTTTAACTAATTCTATCTCATGTCTTTTTAGGTCGTAAAGGGGAGGCAGGATCTTTTCACTAGCTCAAGCACAGAGATGTCAGGATTGTAACCAGCATTTAATGACCCTTCGATCCCTTTTCATATTCTTTAAAAATCTAATTTTTAATAATAATAATTTAAAAAATGTTTGCAAATGTTTGTAGCAGCATTTTTAGTAATAGCCAAAAACTGGAAACAACCCAAAAGTCCATCCACAAATGAATAAACAGATTGTGATATATTTATACAATGGAATACTGTTCAGCTATAAAAAAAAGAATGAACTATAGATACACATAATATACACAAATATCAAATAATTATGCTGAGTGAAATAAGCTAGGAAAAAAAGAGAACATACTATATGATTCCATTTATATAAATCTAGAAAATGCAAACTAATCTATAATGACAGAAAGCAGATCAGTGGTTGCTTGGGGATGGGGAGGATGGAGAGGAAAGCAGGGAGGGATTGCAAAGAGGAACAAGGACACTTTGGGAGTGATTGATATGTTCACTATTGTGCTGATGGTTTCATGTGAATCAACATATGGAAAAACTTATCAAACTGTACAGTTAAAATATGTGTACTTTATTCTGTCAATTATACCTCAATAACATTGTTTTTTAAAAATTGTCTGTTGTATAAGGCTTAAAATCTGATCTCCCAAGTCTAATATTCTCCAAAAGCCTTCTCCTTACATACAACCTTACATACAATTCTTTCCGGTCCTCTGCCCTTTCCAAACACTGTGTCCCTCAGAACAATAGCTCCACAACCACCACTAACCCTCAGGGTGTTAGCTAGCCCTTTGTTCTGTGACTCTGTCTAGTCAGTGCTACCAAACAGACTTGGGCCCTCTCCTCACCTCTTCAGAAACTCCCTTGGGGCCATTATTTTTATGTATTTATTTTTTTGGTGAGGAAGATTGTCCCTGAGCTAACATCTGTGCCAAACTTCCTCCATTTTGTATGTGGGTCACTGCCACAGCATGGCTTGATGAGCAGTATGTAGGTCCATGCCCAGGATCCAAACCCACAAACCCTGGGCCACCAAAGCAGAGTGCGCGAACCCAACCACTACACCACCAGGCCTTGGGGCTATTATTTTTTACACTCTCCTGACCTGCTCAACCCTTGTTGAATTTACATTTCCGGCCATGCACCTTCCTCGTATTTTTCCCCTTAGGGAGGCATAATGCAAAACTTCCTTCCCTATCACACAGTAGTCCCAGTTAGAAGTGTTACAATTGTGTTTATTTTTCACTGTAGACAAAAAGTTACTATGCACATTTTATTAGAAGCATGAGTATGGAGAAGATGAAATTTATTGATGGGCCAGGAACTTTTGACACAAATAAGAGAGGAGAAAGGAGACAAATTAACATGGATTGAAGGCATAAGGTAAACCAGCTATGGTGCTAAGCACAGTTAAATGGACATCTCACTTAACTCTTTTGTGTGTGTGTGAGGAAATCAGCCCTGAGCTAACATCCATTGCCAATCCTCCTCTTTTTCCTAAGGAAGATTGTCCCTGAGCTAACATCTGTGCCCATCTTCCTCTAATTTGCATATGGGATGCTGCTGTAGCATGGCTTAATGAGCAGTGCCTAGGTCCATGCCCGGGATCCAAACCCGCGAACCCCAGGCTGAGGGAGCCACCAAAGTGGAGTGTGCAAACTTAACCACTACGCCACCGGGCCAGCCCCTCATTTAACTCTTATAATAACTTTTTGAGAGAAATATTAAGCCAATTTTTCAGATGAGGAAACAGAGATAAGTACCTTGCCCAAGGTTACGCTAGGATTTGAACCTAGCCTGACCCCCCAAAGCTCCATGCGCTACATCTGGTGAACAAAGATGGATGACAAGTATGTGACTGTATGTAGGACAGGGCAAGTAGGTAAATAAGTAAAATAACCTCCCTAGGGAACATGCTGGAAATAACTCTGGAGCCAGGGTCAGTGCAGTTGCTGGAAATCCTTCAAAGCAAGCACTGGAGAAGCAGAGGAAAGAAAGGATGCATTTGGTTGAGGTGCGAATATTGGTAGAAGACAAGTCAGACAGATACCCTCCTTAATGAAAAGCAGCCAGACCCTGTAACGTTTCCTTCAGAAACTGCCCTGGTGAGCGGGGGCCGAAGCCAGGCAGCCCAGTGATGTCCCCTTTACTTTGTCCTTGGGGATCTTAGAATGTGAGGACTCTAACCACTAGTATGCTTCCCCTGAAGGGTGTGCTGTTTCTCTCACAAAGCAAAACAAGACCCTTCCCTCTGGTAGGTCTTAATTCAGCTGAAAAAGGATAAGGCTTTCAATAAGACTTCACTAGATGCAATATGAGTACAAAGGCGACACAAACGTAGATACAGGAAGAATGCCGCTCAGGCTCACACATTCTACTTGACCTGACCAGCCTTGTTTAGAGAAGTGCCATCCCTCCCTAGACTCTGGAACTCTCTTCTGGACGTTTAGAATCACACAGGAGGCTTCTGTCCTGGGTGCTGTGCTTTAAAGTCCCCCCCCCATATATCACAAACACACAAAATAAATCAAAGAACATATGGGGGTTCCGGTCACTGAAGATCCAAGGACACAGGGTGACCTGGAACAGCTGCTCTCTTGATTTACACTGTTCAGTCTCCAGAGAAAAGGCGTCTCTACATCTTATCCATGTCCTTAAAACAAAAGGCTCCTCAGTCTAAATGCTGTAAAGGTGCATGGGTTGTGCTGCATGTAATGTAGGAGACAGGCACTGATGAGTGAAAAATACAGGGAGGATTTGAGCTGCAGAAGCTCACAGGTAAGAGAAAAGACAACTTATCAAATCTCCCTCTCAGCATGAATGCAACAGATTCTCAGATAATTGTCATTTCTCAGTAGTAATGCATGTCCATTTTCTTGCTACTCCTTGTGTTCTACTTTTGGTTCAGGAGGTACTCATGAAATAGAATTTTACTTGGGACAGATATGGACAGTGGCCAGGAAACATTTTACAATCTGAAACAACTTGTATTAGATGTAACATTTGAATGAGAGGTAATATGTTTGAAACATGGTACCAATTCTTTACAGTAGCAATCAGATTACATTAAACACTAGAACTGTTGAGTTTTGTTTTTTAAAAAATAAGATTGAACTCAATACAAAAATTAAAAAAAATTTTTTACCTTTCTTTAACCAGTATTGATTTTACTTTATATTTCCCTTTTGATTTTAATAAGTAATTTTAAATGTTTTAGAAGAAAAGATAGAAAACATGAAGCTTTAACATTTACTTAAATTTACATTTTCGATAAGAGCGCATTCAAACTTTATATACTTTGAATAAAATTACATTGTATTATTTTTATCCTTTAGTTCAGTAGTGTTAATAGAACCAGGAAACTTTTGATTATTGTAGTGGGCTAATGGCCCCAAAGATGTCAGGTCCTAATTCCTGTTCCCTTAATGGGAAAAAAAGATGTTCGCAGTTGTGGCTAACACAGTTGTAAGTCTGAAGTGCCATCACCAGTGCTGTATAAGAGACAGGCAGAGGGAGATTACACACAGATACACACACACAAACACACAGGAGAAAGATATGTGAAGATTAAGGCAGAGGTTCGAGTAATGCATCCACCAGTCAAGGAATGCTGGCAGCCACCAGAAGCTGGAAGAGGCAAGAAATGGGTTCTCCCCTAGAGCCTTCAGAGGGAGTATAGCCCTGCCAATACCTTGATTTCAGACTTTTGGTCTCTGGAACTGTGAGCAAATAAATTTCTGTTTTAAGTCACTAAGTTTGTGGTAATTTGTTACAGGAGACCTAGGAACTAATACAAGTATTAAAATATAATTATTGATTTTGTAGAAATAAAGGCAAGATAAATTTTATGGAATAAATATATAATAATATGTTAATTATGTATGTCTTTATTTTATTACTTATCCAGACATTACTGGCCCATCAACAGAATACTTCAACATGCCCAATAATTTAATTTTTTAAATCAATTATTTTGATGCCTAGCACTTATATAAAAAACAGTTTAACACATTTTTTTTTTTTGGTTATGAAGATACATTTGTCAAAGGATGATACAACATATTTCACATAATACTTTGCTAGTTTAATTAATAACCTAAATGTTTAGACATATGGTATGTGCATCTCCATTTGTATTTTGCCTCTTACCCTGTAAATGTTATGGGCGGACTTCCATGTGACTTGATCCTTTTACAGTTCAGAACAAGAAGGGGAGTTTTCCCTTCCAGTCTCCCTACCTGTCTCGTCAATTCCAGTTTGGGGTCTGAAGACACTTCTCTTACCCAAGTGATCAGTGTGATCAATGTGACTCATGCTTTTCTGCATTAAGAGGATAGCTACTTCAAAGTAACATCAGAGCCACAACATCCCATCACAAAGTTGTACACATATGGCATGAGGAGGCCTTTTCCCTCTCTGGCGTATAGGAGAAAAGTTGCTGAAGTTTGGAAAGGGCATCAAGGTCATGGGGAAAATTAACAGAGATAGAAGAGAGTGGACTGAGAGAAAATTACCACTTTTTGGAGCAGTTAATACTGGTTCTCAAATCTGGATGTCCCTTAGAACCACCCTGGAAGTTTTGTAATCACCCACCTGGAATCAACCCTGACTAATTAAATCAGAACCTCTGGGCGGTGGGGGAGATTCCTAGTCTCAGTCCTCCACGTGAGTCTAATAATGTAGGGATGAGAACCCATGACTGGAATGTGCCACAGATACTGCACTAGGCATTTCACTTAAGTTATGTTGTTGATACTTATAACAACGCAGAGATAGTTATTATTATTTCCAATTACAGATGAAGAAACTGAATCTCAGAGAAGCCAAGTGTCTTGTCTGAGGCCATGCAACTTGGGATCTGAGGAGGCAGGATGGCTCAAATCTGCATTCTTTCCTCTGAAACCTAACAGAATGTCAATGACTCAGATTCAGAGTGTAAACTTGTAAATCAGCCAGAAAGTACCACAAATTCCCACATCTAGAGCTAAGAGATGTTAGGCCACTTTAGAAGAAAACTGGGACTACTAAAAGCCACTTTTTATCTTGAGAATAACATTCCCACAAACTTAGGAAAAGACTGGCTATCCTGTAACCTTTAAACCTGTTCAATCAATGACAACCTGCCTCACTGAATACATTTCTGCAAGCCATCGAATCAGCGTTAGCCTCTTGCTTCTGAAAGTCAGCCTGTCAGGGATGGACTCAGTCAAATAAACATACCTCCGGGTGCCAACCAACCAACAAGAGTGTCACCTAGGTAGTCATACTTAAGATGATGTCAGTTCCTTATTCCTCTGCAAGTCTGCCCGTCCCGGAACTCCACGCTGCGCAAACCCTGTGTGAGATCACCACCCTCCTCTGCTGGGAGAGACCATGCCTGACCAGCATTACTCTCTCTTACTACACGTTGTGGGCTGAATTGTGTACCCTCCCTCCCAAGTTCATACGCTGAAGTCCTAACCGCAGTTAGGACCCCTCAAAATGTTACTGTATTTGGGCATAGTGTCTTTAAAGAGGTAATTAAGGTAGAATAAGGTCATAAGAGTGGGTCCTAATCCAATGTGGCTGGTGTCCTTATAAGAAGAGATTAGGACACAGACATATAAAGAGGGGAGACCATGTGGAGACACAGGAAGAAGACAGCCATCCACAAGCCAAGGACAGAGGCCTCAGAAGAAACCAACCCTGCTGACACCTTGATTTCAGACTTTTAGCCTCCAGAATTGTGAAAAAACAAATTTTTGTTTAAGCCTCTCATTCTGTGGTATTTTGTTATGGCAGCCCTAGCGAATGAATACACTACAGTAAGCAATAAATTCAGCTATGTCTTTTTATTTTAGGTACTGAGTAGTGGTCTCATCATCTTTTGACAAATCTGAGGTTCCACCAAGATCATTTTAAAGACCATCCCAGACAGCACTCTAGGGAACTCTCAGACTGACACTGGCCCTTTGAGCCCAGACTTCACTTGTCCTTCAGATCTGCTGCCAGGTGAGTTAGTCTCGACAATATCTCTAACTAGTTTCATTGAGCTCTCCTTTATTTATTCTTTAATCCTAGGATTTGTAAGGAAGAAGGTTTTTGTATAATATCACTAGGCTTAGTCCTTTGTTATAAGAAATTAGACCTTTTGGTATAGAGGTACACCATTTGGCAAACAGACCTGCATCTTTTATAAGATCACTAGACCTTTTGTTTGGGAGGTATATCATTTGATAAATATTTGTGCCATATCTTGCTTACTTGATAGTCTTAGAAAGTAAACAAGTGAGAAACCGATATAATTTATGTCTCTCTATATAAAATAACAAAATGGGCCTTTCTTAAGACTTGGGAGCCTACACAGAAGGATAATGGTATAGACTACAAGCAGAAGGCCCACTGAAAGAAATAATGACCCATGTTGCCTAAAAAACAAAAAGACAACTACATATCCAAAATCCCTCCAATGATGCCAATCCAAAAGAGACAGTAGCACCCAACAATACTCTGACCTTCCTCTAAACTCTCAAGTAGAATTACCTTTAACATTGGACAATAATTCTTGTTGATATAGCATCATTTTATCTACCTTAGTTCCACTACTGTAGAACATCAGATCCTGCTGTTAAAATTTTAAAAGTCGACTGAAAAGCAAGAAGGAAGGCAAGCTCACTTTTTTTAATAAAAAAGAAAATTTGGGCCGGCCCGGTGGCTTAACGGTTAAGTGCGCGTGCTCCACTGCTGGCGGCCTGGGGTTCGGATCCTGGGCGCGCACCGATGCACCGCTTCTCCGGCCATGCTGAGGCCACGTCCCACATACAGCAACTAGAAGGATGTGCAGCTATGACATACAACTATCTACTGGGGCTTTAGGGGGAAATAAATAAATAAATAAAATCTAAAAAAGAAAAAAAAAAGAAAATTTGTTTTCAAGTTAAAATAACTGCTTGTGCCAGAGGATGAAAAAAATAAAATAAAAGACAAATTTGAGGGTATAAAGTAAGTTGTAAAGAGCTTGAAGGAAAATGAACTTTACATTGGCTTAATAGAACAATTCAAGTAGTAAAATCTCTAATAAGCTTGTAACTATAACTGATACTTTGGGATCATTATTAGAACACTTCTTTATTCTATGGGACACAACACCTACAATTTAATTTTAGGTATTGCTTCCAGACGAAATATACTGCAGCTCCTATGCATGATCAGATGATAGATGATATAGACATTAGGTTACCTAGACTACATATAATTCAAGAAATCATAAAGTTAGTTATATCAGCGAATCTGTATAGGCAATTTAGGACAGCCATAGATCAGCTGGAGCAGAGCACATAAGGGTCCAGATTGATTATTCCTGGATTACTATAAATCTTTCTTTTCGTACAAACATGAAAAAGTTTGTGCTTTTGGACAATTATTTCAATAATATGGTACATATCGAAGAACCATTGTCTGATAAAGTCTATCCCTTAACTCAGTAGCCAACATTTAGCCTCCCTGCATCAGAGCAATTAGAGGAGCCAACTAGTCAAAATGGCTACAGGGAAGATAACAAGGACAGCGGCTCTCAGAAAAGGGGCACAAACAGGCTAAAAGAGCTCTAGCTGGTCCCTCTAAAGAAAATGGCTCCAGGAAGAGGGGAGGTGCTATGCAGCTGCGTTTGCCAACTTTGCAGATAGCAAGGTACAAAGAGCAATGGATAAACCAAAGAACAAAACCTGTAAAGGCTAGAGAAAAAGGGACGGCAGGACACAAAAGTGGGAGAGGGGCAAAGATGAAGGAGATCCATGTCTACCCTTGTGACCTAGCCTTTGGAAAAGAGAAGGCCAGAGAGGTGGGGAAGTTGTCTCCTGGCAACCACAGTAGGCAGAGGTGCTTACCCTGAGGTTGTGTGCCTTCCAGTGGCCCAGGGCAGCCTGCAGCTGACATGGCTGGGTAGGCATTCCCTCCCTGGAGAAATGTAAAGTGAATAAAACTGAAAATATAATCCAAATGGTGGCCGGGTGCAACCTCTTCCTGCATAGGAAAACATAACTGGTGCAACCTGAGGAGGGACACATATGAAGGAAGCAAAGAAAACCAGTCTTTAGGTGGAGCCCATAGGATCACATCCAGGGGCTAAGGAAAGAACAGAGGATGCCTCTTCCATCCGGGAAATGGGTATGTTCAGAGGGCTGAGGTCAGCTCCTTTAGCTTGAAGCATCAGGAGATTAGAAGCTGAAAAAAAGGACTGCTGGTATAAATTGGGCAGCTTTTGAAGAGAAAAAGAGGAAAGAGCTTCCTTTCAACTTGGCTTGCATCTTCCATCTTGAGCATATGGCCTCTGCATTCTCACCACCATACTGGGTTCCAGCGGGCCAGGGGAATGGAGGGGATGAGAGGCAGAAAGTGGTTTAAGCTTGTTCCAATTCAGCTCCAGATAGGCTTACACCCACACCAAAATCAATCTCAGTTAGAAAATAAATATTTTTCTGTTTTCGTCTTTGCATAGCAAAGGTCTTTAAGATCAATAGATGACTGCATGATAATTTAAAACCTCTATAAGAAAAATGAAACAAAAATGAAAAGGTCACCTGGGAAAAATACATAACAGGTATGATGAAAATTAATATTCTGCTATATGAGTAGCTCATACATATTAGAACATCCTAAGACAATATACAAAAAATGGAAAAAGGCATAAAGTGATCACTGACAAAATAGAAATTCAAGTGACTAATAAACATAAATTGTTGAAGAAAAGCAGATTAAAGTATGTTTGATGATAGGTAAAAATGCCAGATTAAAAAATTATAATCCCCCCTGCTGACCAGGGCATGGCAACATTGGTACTGGAAGTGTGAATCAATACAACCTCTCTGGCGAGCAATTAGTCATTATATATCAAAACCTTTGACCTAGTAATTCTACTTCTAGGATTTACCATAAAGAAATAATCAAAGATATAGACCATGTTCATTAGAGCATTATTTATAATTAGGAAAAACAGAAACAATCTAAATGTCCAACAGTAAGGGATTGGTTAAGTACATCCATATTATGCAGCCATTAATTTTCATTTAATGATTTTAAAAAGTGCATAAGATATTGTTAAACAGTTGATAAAACTGTATATACAATATACCAATCATATAGAAAAGAAAAATATATAAAATAGAAGGAAAGATACCAGAAAATTAAGTGTTTAATTTCACATTTTGTATTCTTCAGTATTTTCCCAATTTTCCATAGTAAACTATACATTACAGTATAACTATCATAATTAAAAACACCCTCAGTATTACTGAAACCAAATGAAGCTGAGGCCCTGCCCTATTCTGACCATCCTGCCCAAGACTGAAGCGTCAGAGCAGTAGCTTGGGGCGGGCCCCTTGTTCCGGTCCTCTCCTATACTGGCTGCCTGCTCCAACTCTGAGTCTAGCTCAGAGTCTAGCTCCCCCACGGTCTGCAGGTGAGACATGTTCCCATGTCTAGGCTGACCCAGTCGGCATGTCTGTTTCCAGCTTAGAAGCTTTTGGTCTAACCAGTCTCATTATCTCCCAAGATCTCAAGCTTGTTTTCAGTAAATTGATACTATTCCAGCACCTATACAAGGACATACCAGAGTATTAACCTTTAATTGTGGAAAAGTATACCATGGTGAAAAAATGCAACTGTAGAAATTTCTCTATTAAATAGTCAGCTTTGGTTTAAGGAATAAATGGCCAGTCAGTAATGCCTGGCTGGGGACCAACCTCACTTAACAGAGTTGTTTAGCACAGTGCTGCTAAAGTTATGGTCCGTAGACTGCTACCAGCTGGCAATGGGCTAAGTACCGGAAGTGAGAGTAAGCAATGTGACAATGCTGCAATATTTTTATTGTACAAAGCATTGGTCTCTAATGTAAAGGAGGGGTAACAAAAAACCTTGGCTCTTCACTACAGTTTAAGACACACTAACTAGAATGTCTCACCCCACCCATCTTATCCTACATAAACCAACTTACAGGACATCAAAGAAAAAAAATGTTTACAGCACTTCCTATATTTGTCTGACTTTGGAGATACTAGTCTTAATGCTAGAATGGTATTTAAGCTGTTTATTTTTGTACTTTTCTTTAAGATAACAACTTCATAGTTAATAGTTTAATAAATAGACCAATTAGCTTTACTGGTTTCCCAATTTCTTCTTATTCTCTGCATGTGCTCTTGGATCTAGGCCATCCTGTCTGCTGACCTTTGCTCCATCCTTCTCCAAGGCCTTCACACTCACCCTTCTGGCCCTGGCTCCTCAGCTTGTAAATAATGCTGAAGTTATTCTCATACCAAACAATATCTATTTCCCCAAGTCGTCAATTGTCTCTTCCTCTCCACCTCTTTGATTGTCCTCGTTTATGACCTACCACCTGGACTCTAGAATGAGCTCTTAACCAATCTCCCAACAAGTGGCAGAATGATCTTCCTGAAATGCAATCTGATTGGGTTGATCCCCTAATTAAAGCTACTTGAGAGCTCTCCATCACCTACAGGATGTCAAAGCTCCTTATCAGGGCAAATAAGGTCTTCCATGACCCAACCCCTCCTATCTTTCCAACACCACAGCCTACATCCCATGTGACTATTCCCACTTTGCCTCTTAAAATCCACTATCTAACATGGTGCCATTAACTCGAGCTCTCCTTTTGCTCTCGTGTCTCGAATAACTTTTTTCTGCCTGGCTAACTTCTTTATCCTCATCCTTCAAGACTCAGCATATCTTCTTTTAGAAGCCTTTCCTGACCATATCACCTCAGTACCCATTTTCCCTGAGATAAGTGTCCCTCCTCTGTGCTCCCAATAGTACCCTTTAATAACTCTATCAGAGAACTTACCATATTGCACTGACATGTTTTCATGTCTGTCATTCAACCCTCAAGTGCAGGAAACTGTACCTAGCACAAAGTGAGTGCTCAAGTGTTTGCTGGCGTAAGTCTGGATCCCAGATGGAACTATCTTAATGTAACTGGTCTCAAATTTAGACTTTTAGGCGTTGGTTTCTTAAAAACACAAACTGGACCTCATAGTACTGGTATCATTACTTTCCTTTTATAAGGTTTTCTGAGGACTAATGGTGTGGAGTGGGGAAAATGACCCAACCTTATTTTAATGATTAAAAATAAAATCCAAAATTGGAAGTAAACAATATACTTGATAGGAGCTTTTAACATCCATCCCTGATGGGACCCTGATGGTCCAAGAAACAAACAAACAAAATGCCTATAGAATTAATGACTGTCTCTTTACTTATTGCTGATAACTTTTATACTTAGATTTTAGCTGGCATGTCTATGGGTGACCTTTAGTCGACTCTTCTCATAAATTGACTATTCTGTCATTCTTGGCGTAGTAGCTCACCACCCAGCAGACCTAACACAATGTGTTTTATTTATTTATTTTTTTAATTTTATTTATTTATTTATTTTCCCCCCAAAGCCCCAGCAGATAGTTGTGTGTCATAACTACACATCCTTCTAGTTGCTGTATGTGGGACACGGCCTCAGCATGGCCGGAGAAGCGGTGCGTCAGTGTGCGCCCGGGATCCGAACCCTGGGCCGCCAGCAGCGGAGCGCACGCACTTAACCGCTAAGCCACGGGGCCGGCCCCACAATATATTTTAGAACCTTTGATTTCTGGGTCATATACTGTTTGTCCCTCCTTCATCCATGTTTAAGGAGCTTTGTACCTTGTAGTTCCCCTTTTTCTTAAGAGAGCAACTCTCTGTTCAGAACATAGCTTCTCCTTTGGGTCAGCTCCAGTTTCAGGGTTCCCACATGCCACCTTATTTTATGTAAATACTGTCAAGAATCACCTTTTCCTTTGTGATAACTGGTCTTGGAAAAATATCCTTTTCTTTCCCATGCGTAGGTCTTGAAAGTGTCCAATTCTTTGTAGAAACAGCATTTCACAACATAGCAAACTGTTTTAGAAACAAGACACTAATACACCTAAGTCTTTATTTATTTGGCTCTAGGAAGAATTTGCATGAAAATGAGCCTATATGGCAGGTACAGAATGTACTGTAACAGCACCAGAGAGGTACATCCTCTCTGCTCTACAGAGCCTCAATGTTTAATACATACATGTGACTTTAGTAATAAAACCAGACAGTCCAGGAAAAAAGGAGCCCTTTAGGAAAAAATCAGTTTGGAGGACTTTTCAAATTGACCATTCCTTTTCATATACTTAAATTCAAATAACAGATACATTCACAGGCCCAAATATTGGCATAGAATAAAATCATGTTCATTTATTTTTTCTGCATCTTAGAATTAGAAGGCATAAAATTAAATACGTTGAATGTAATAAATTCATCCATACAAGTGCAAGTCTCCAGCTATAATGCATTTTATGGCAGATTTATCATTTAAAAAATGTACCAGTAAATCAAAAAAGAGGGAGTATGTCCATTTAACTTTTATTGAAGTGTATGTAGGAGGTCTTCAGAAATCAAATATGAGCATGAAGATATGGCCAAACATAAAATCTATCAAATTCAGTGAAAAGTTGCTGACTTTAAATAGTAGTTGTAAGAATGACCAATATATATTCTTTGTTAACAACCCCTCACTCTACAGTAAAAAAAAAAATAAAATAAACATTCAGTAAACATTCTTTCCTAAGGTAGTTTCCCTTATATATCAGTGATTTATCCATTTCTTTGTATACACAAATTTGTTGAACATACCAATCAGTGGTTCTCACAATTCAAAAATAAAAGCACAAAAAAGTTTACACTCTTGTACAGGTAAATAAAAGATCACCTTGAATTAAACTGGATCTCCTTAAGGGCATAGTATAGTTTCAGTTTCATTACTTATTACATAATTAGTTTCTTACATACAAATATTGACATATTTGGCTTGTGCTTCAAAGCCTTTGTGTCTATGAAGTCCATGTCAACGCAGCTCATAATTTGAAGTCACTGGGGAGTTCTTTACTGCTGCTGGGTTTGACCTGATCGTGCATTAGAGTCTCCTCAGCACCTGCTGTGGCACTGCACATCTCCGAGGCATCTTCAGCGTCAGGGTCCAAGCCGTCAGGACAGGGAAGTTTTAGCAGCTCTTCCCGGAGCTGAGCAGTGTGACGCTACACAGGGTAAAATGAGTGATGTTAGAATTGTAAACCCCAGGATTCTAAAAACAACATCATTTGAGGGAGGAATTGAGTTTAAAACAAAACTCAAAGCATCAGGCCTACAAATATTTACTGAGCACCTTCCTTATGCCAGCTACTGTAACAGGCAGTGAACAAAACTGGCAAAAATCTCTAACCTCAAAATAATTGATGCTGCTGAAAAGCCCTGAGTAGCATGCCCACAGACCCTACCTATGCCCCCAACTCCTGTAGCAGAAACAGCATTACTGATGACTTATAGGACACCAGTCATTTGCTACATACTTACTCTTTTGAATTAAAGAGAGTGACCTCTTGACTTGTAATATATGCTGCCTCTGGCTACATATTTTTGAGAGAAAGACAAGTCCATATATTCAAATATACCCACTGCTACTTTAGTGAATGAAAACAAGTATTTATCAGGTACTAGGCCCATGCAGAATGTTTGCAAAATGTTTCACAAAAATTGTCTCACTTAATTTCCAGAACGAATCTCAGAAATAATTTTATCATCAGGATTTTTTTAAATTTAAGCAAACGAAAAAGAAGATCTAGAGAGATTTCATAATTTTGTATTGTCCCATACTGCCATTTAGGGAAGGATGTAGAGATGTTAACAGAGAGTTGTTGGTTGTCTACAAACATTGAGTTTTGGTGTATAATTTCCTAGTGGGAGAGAAATGATCTCAAATATCTCACCAAGGGCTTTGAAAATTAGTTGTGTCAATAGCTGACTCTGAAAATTAACTAACCATTTATAGAACAATTTTTGTGTATGAGGCACAGTATTCAACACTGACAATGTAAAAGCAATGAGTAGTATAAGCAAGATACAATCTCTGCCCTTATAGAGCCTAATTTTGGTTGGAGGTATAAGACATATAAATAAGATAAAACAACTACACACTTGCAGCCATTTGTAAGGTTTAAAGGATGTTTATATGCTGGTAACTCAAAATTCTTTTAGCCCCAATTTCCCTTCCACTGTGGACTACAGGAGAAAACACTAAGTAGGGAGGGAGAAAGAAAGATTTGATGATTATAAGGGCCCAGTTGTGGTGGGAATACGATGCCTTTACCGTGGAATTAAGCTGAACAGCTACATACTTTTCTCAAAAAGCACTCAGCAGCAAAGGTATAGTTAAAATGATATAAATTTGGGGGCCAGACCAGTGGCGTAGTGGTTAAGTTCGCAGGCTCCGCCTTGGTGGCCTGGAGTTCGCGGGTTCAGATCTCGGGCATGGACCTACACGCCGCTCATCAAGCCATGCTGTGGTAGCGTCCCACATACAAAGTAGAGGAAGACCAGCACAGATGTTAGCTCAAGGACCATCTTCCTCAAGCAAAAAGAAGCCAATCTTCCTCACCAAGAATAAATAAGTAAAAATAAATAAATAAATAATAAATCTCATAAATTTGGACTGATTCAGAGAGAGAGATTTCCAGGTAAGGGTGACAAAGAAACAACAGAGTAAAAGAATTTGAGATACAAGCAAGACACTGACCGAAATAACAAAGCCCAAGAAGCTGGACTTTAGCCCCTGAGGTTTTATGTAAGGAAAAAACAAATCTAAACACACGATTAGGGAGAATCACTCTGGTTATGCACTGTAGAAAGAACCAGAAGGGAGAGAACCAGGTGCAAGGAAGCTGGTCAAGACTAAGCTGTTGGAACTGAATAGAATTAATGTGGGGGGTGGGGGGTGGATGGTGGTGCAATCCCCCTGTGAAGCCAGCACTGATGCACTGATCAGGTATACCAGATGAAAGAGGAGTTAAGTACTATCTGAAGATTTTAAGACAACGAAAAATAGTTTAAAATTAAGTAAATATAGAAAGTTAGAAAACCTGACTGGAGGGAAGATAAGTTCTAATTTTAGATCTTTAATGAAGTGATGACAGGGCATCCAAGTAAAAGTGCCAGTAATATAAGTTTGAGAAAGCAAAGAGCAGACAATAGTTTGAAAAGTCACTTTTAGAGTAAATGGCCCAAGTCAGGGGTAGAGATACAATGAGAAAGAAAGAGAAACAGAATAAAATAGCCCTGATGGACAAAATGTAAGCCTTCAGATATACAATCATTCAGGAGAAGGTGAAAGAAAAAATATACTGAAAGAACTGGTGTGAGAACAGGAGGAGCCAGGACAGTCTACAGATGACAAGTATATTGGAAAAGACAAACATTAGACCACTGTTATGAGTGCTTTCACAGGTAGGCATAGGGAGTTATAAAAGCTTATAGTAAAATCATCTAATTTAAAAGTCAAGCAGGCTTCCATGCAGTGAAATTTAAGCCAAAAATTGCATAAAAGTGAGCTAGTAGAGCAGGTGAAAAGTAAGCATTTGGAAAGGGCTGGAGGGGAGACAGCTGAGTGAATAGAGAGGTGAGCCAGGGTCACTGGCTTTGAGAACTAGAGAGTGGGTAACTTTGGTAGAATGGAGGTTAAACTGCAAACGGTTAATTAGTGAGAGGATGGTTTAAAAATGGAGGCAGAGGTGTTAATTGCTCTAGTTTGATAGTAAAAGAAAAGAAACAGTTTTGTAATAAGAAGGGCAAAATAAAACTAGCTTGAGGGGGCCAGTCCCGTGGCTTAGCGGTTAAGTGCGCGCACTCCGCTACTGGCGGCCTGGGTTTCGAATCCCAGGCATGCACCGACGCACCGCTTGTCAGGCCATGCTGAGGCGGCATCCCACATACAGCAACTAGAAGGATGTGCAACTATAACATACAACTATCTACTGGGGCTTTGGGGAGAAAAAGGGGGAAAAAAAAAAAAGGAGGAGGATTGGCAATAGATGTTAGCTCAGGGCCGGTCTTCCTCAGCCAAAAAAAAAAGAGGAGGATTGGCATGGATGTTAGCTCAGGGCTGATCTTCCTCACCAAAAAAAAAAAAAAAAAAAAAAAAGGTTAGGGGGATGCAAATATTAAACAGAAAGATAACTTTCTTTTCATAAGTTTTTAAAATGGAAAATTTCAAACATATACAAAAGTGGGCAGAAATAAAATAAACTCTCATGTATATCCATCACCAAGCTTCAACAACTATCAACTCACAGCCAGTCTTGTTTCATCTATATCTCTACCACCTGCCCCTTCTCATTTTATTTTGAAGCAAACCCTAGACATCATATGGTTTTTCATTCACAAGTATTTCTATATGTAACCTGAAAAGAGGGATATTTTAAAAAATCACACCTAAAAAAACTAATAAATCCTTATCATCATCTAATCATTTTAAGTGAAGATAGTTTTAAGGTTAGAAGGAAAGGAGCCAGTAGAGATGGGAAAAATTGAAGACAAGAAGAGAAGAGATACCTGGTGGAGGACAAAAGGAACAGAGGTGAGTAACGACAATTAGGCAGGAGCAAAAAGGGTGGCTACTGAAGGAATCATTCCCATATGGGGGAAAAAATCTCCAAAAACATCCCGTTCTACATTTCCATCTTATGAATGTCCAAGTTGAAAACAATCGCTCGTCTCCCCCAAAATAAGTCTGTATCACAGACGCTTCCACCAATCAGCTGTTGGAGGCTCTACAACAACCATCTCCCTCATTACTCCAAGTAATAAAATTCTGGACCGTAAGAGGCCTAGGGAAAAGCTAAAGGAATGAAAAAAAAGTCACTCATGGAGCACACTTTGTCATCATCATCTTCAAATAACTATAAAAAACTCTTGGCTTGGTCTCTGTACCCATTTTTAAATTTAGGAACTGTCAATTCATTGTCAAAAATTAATGTATCTCTTCTACAGACTTTTGGGTAGCAATTTAGGCCTCTGAACTTAAAATAAATTTTATGTTTCTTTGATTCCCTCCCATCCTTTACCATCTAATGGCCAGGGTTTGGTTAACGAATATACAATCCTTCTTTTAAAGCCACCAACAAGGCTCACGTTAGGAAGGCTTACTCACCTTGAGAGCTGCTGCATGGTGAGACATAGTTCTGCCCACTCGCTTATCACTGCTGTACTGCTGGATGTCTGCAATCCACTCCTCACACTGGGCCATGATCTCAACTCTTTTCAAGTAAAAATGTTTGTGTATAACCTTGAGAATAAAACAAGCAAGGGAACAAAATGTGTTCAGGTCAGAATTTAAAAGATGAAGTATGTGGCATTACAAGGAAATGAGATTTAAAAAAGACACTGCAATGTTTTTCTCTTGATAAAATTCAATTCAGTGAACTCCACATTATTAACAAGGAAGAATCAGGCTTATGACGTGTTGAAATGCCCACTTCTATAGCAGAAAATAATGCCCAATCCCAATCAGATATCCTATTCAGAGAGAAGACATATATAATGCAATATATACAGAAGATGAATATAAATAAAAATAACCAGGAGAAAAGAGTTAGAAAAGTATTGACAATAGAAATCTTGTCAAAATTTCTATCTTTAAAGGAGAACTCAAAGAACACCTAGATAAGTAAAGATATTCCAAATGTCAAAGACATTTGCACAGAAATCAGAATGGAGCCCTAAAAAAGGCACTATTTTACTTTCTTAATTTTATCTCTGGTTAATTTATGGATAGGATTTTATTTTATGAAGTTAAATTTCTTTATAACAACTGTGATTTACATTTGGGATTAAAAAAATTCTCTCAAAGAAAAACTGAGTAAAATTTCTTCCTGTGTAAGCAGTAGAAGTCTATTTCTGACAAATTTAAATTAGAAAATAGATCAATTTGGAAATATTATTAAATCAATTTGGAAATACTATTCTGTATTTTGGGTGAGCTACTATATTGTCCAATGAGCTTACCAACCCTAAAGAAAAGGCAATAATACCTACGAGGGAAAAATCATTAGGAAAACCTGGGCGTGGATGTAAAACACCAATAAGACCCTATTACATTTAATAGTTAGTGCGTTTGAAGCCTATAGGGATAGAAAAGTGAAAGACACAGCCTGACATGAAGATCCATGATAAGCAAAGAACCAGATAGGAGGTGAGCGCACCAGAAATAGATACTTAAAAAACAAAAACAAAAACAAAAACATCCCAGGGAATTCAGAGAGGAGTGAATCACATCTGATTGGGAAAATGAGGAAAGCATTCACAAACGAGGGGTGCCTCCTTTAATGTGAGCTAGGTTCTAAAGGATGAGAAGGTTTATTGTTTCAAATGATACTTATTTGCTTTTTGTAAAAGTCATCCCCCCACCTCTGAGTTCCTTGTGCTAACAGTTTATTCTTCCAGAAAAAAATTTTATGCATGAACCAACAAAATATACGTAAACTGAGTATATATACTTGTAAAGTTTTTTCAATACATTTTAAAATTGAAAAGTTTAACATATACAGAAAAGTGCACAAATCACATGTGTACAGTTGAACGCATTTTCCCACAGTGAACAATCCAATGTAATCTCTACTCAGGTAAGAAACAGAACACTACACCAAGCATGCCGGAAGCCCCCATTGTGCAACCTCTCACCATTAATCCCCGTCCAAAGGTATACACTATCCTGACTTCCTTAAGCATAACTTAATTTTACTCATTTTTGAACTTTTCATAAATGGAATCATATGGAATGTACTTTTTTTATGGCTGGCTTCCTATGCTCTATATTGTATTGATATTTGTCCATGTTACTGTGTACAGCAGTTCATTCATTTACATTGCTGTATTCCATTTTATGAATATTCTACAATTTGTCCATTCATTCTATTGATGGACAATTGGACTGTTTCCATTTATGGCAATTATGAATACTGCTATGAACATTCTCTATACCCAATATGTACACAATTTCTATTGAGCATATACTAAGGAGTAGCATTGCTAGTCACAGCTTATTAGATCCTGCCAAACAGTTTTCCAAAGAGGCTATACTATTTATATTCCCATCAGACGTGTATCTGAGTTCCACTCGCTCCACATTCTGACATTTGGTATCAAAAGCCTTTAAACTCTTAGAGATGCTGAAGGATGGGTAGAGAGGGGCCAGACAATGTAGGGTTTTGTAGGTCATGGTAGGGACTTTGGGTTTTCTTCTTCATATAATGGGAAGTCATTGGAGTAAGATAATCTGATTATGTGTGGAGAATCATTGTAGAAGGACGAAAGTGGAAGCAGGGAAACCAGTAAGGAAACTACTTCAACAGTTCAAGCCAGAGGTAATGGTGGCTTGAAACAGGCTGGCCATGGTGAAGCTGATTTTTACCACCAAATTTTGATTATGTTTTAAAGGGTGAAGCCAATAGGATTTGTGCATAGACTGAATGTCGCATGTGAGAAAAAAATTAAAGTCACAGGTGGTTAAGGTTTTGGGCTTAGATGATAGTGCTTTTACTGAGAGAGGGAAGGAAAGAAGAATCAAGAGTGCAGTTTTACACAGTGTTAAGTTGGAAATGACTATTATACATTCTTGGGGACTTGTTAAGTAGTCCATATATCTGGCTTCATTATTTGAGTCTTAAGGGCACTGAAAAAATTAATTTATGATATATACAGAAGGAATATAAGTTTTTCAATGGCAGGAACTGAGTTTCATTTATCCTTGAGTTCTGAGTACCTTGGTGCAGTGCCTAATAACTGCTGACATTCGATATGGTTGCAAAATGAATTACATAATATAAGTAGCTCAAGCTTGAAAAGGGATAGAATATTAAAGATCAATTTCTGTTAGGTAAATATGCCAATTTTTCCTCTAAAATGTTGAGTTTCTAGCACAATTTAAGAAACTGATGATCAATCACAGGCAAAGAGCCACACCTCTTTTGTGGCTGTGGCGAAATAAAAGCACTTGAGAATATCAAGACAGGTTTCAGAAACTCACTAAGTGCAACTTTCTCCTAAAGAAAAGAAAATGTCTTTTCTTCAACATTCAGACACAGATATTAGTATAAGGCAACGTTTCTATTTGTAAGACAAGTTTAGAAAGTATCTTGACCTCGAATAAAAAAGAATATTTTTATGAGGAATATTTGAGTAACGTATCTACACAGTTTGCTAGAACAGTAAAATTAAAAATAAGGAATTAATAACACTGTCCCAAAATATAGTCAGATGCCTTTTAGGAAGTATGTGGTTTCAACATTCATCTGTACTATATTATTACTGATTTTTTGTAACTGAAAACTATAATAAAGTTTAGCATATCACAGATACTCTAAATATAAAGGCAAGCACAATACTAATAAACTATATTCTATGATGCCTTTAATAAAGTATTTCATTAATTTTATTGAACATACCTCTTTAAAGCACGGTGAAGGGTTTCTAATTTGTTCTAGCATTGCCCACTTAACCGTTGCTTGGCGAATGTTGCCATCATATTCTCGAGAACTCTGTGTGCCACTGGGCGTGCCTCTAGACCGTTCATATCCTGGTTCATTAAAATAAGGCTCAGCTACTAATATAAGGGACTGAACAGACACCAACACCTGAAGAACAAAGAAATAAAGAATACTTATAATGGGATTTTTACTACCAGTAAATTGATATGTTGCTTTATCAACCAAGAGTCCCTTTTAATATGTGCTTCCACGTATTTTTATCACCATAAAATAGATAATTATGAAATAATTACTAATCATGATATTGAAATACTTTATAAAAGCAAAATTAAAATAGGTACAGTAGAGGTGTATAATATTTATATTACCTTATGTTTTATATTCTTGAATCCTTGAAAAATAAAAATAGACATGAAGATCCTATTTCCTGAAACTGCTAAAAAACGTTTGTTTATAAACATCCCACACCAATTTAAACATTATTCTGCTCACACTGTCCTTACTCTTAAAGAGCATAAAGCTAACCATGCACTTTTTTTTTTTTTCCCGAGGAAGATCAGCCCTGAGCTAACATCCATGCCGATCCTCCTCTTTTTGCTGAGGAAGACCGGCTCTGAGCTAACATTTATTGCCAATCCTCCTCCTTTTTTTCCCCCAAAGCCCCAGCAGATAGTTGTATGTCATAGTTGCACATCCTTCTAGTTGCTGTATGTGGGACTCGGCCTCAGCATGGCCGGCAAAGCGGTGTGTCGGTGCGCACCGGGGATTTGAACCCAGGCCGCCAGTAGCGGAGCGCGAGCACTTAACTGCTAAGCCACGGGGCCGGCCCCAAACCACGCACACTTAACAATACTCCCTTGTAAGGAAAACTGTGCATGAGGAAATGTTTATTTTTGTTCCAAAGAAAATGAACTTCCACAGTATCACAAAAATCTTATTATTGGAAGCTCTCATTGGCAAGATGACACAGCTCTAAGACTACCTCAACACCCCCACTTATATACCAGAAGGCTTGTTTTTCCAGATGTAACAAATATTGAGCGAGCCCATTCTTAGCTGATATAATATTGCTAGCTAATATACCTATATAACTAGCTAATATAACATCTTTGGAGGCAGGAAAACATTAGATACCATCTGCTCACTTCATAAATGAAAACCGATTAACAGGAATTGGACTTTCATTAGGAAAGATGATTAAACAACGTCAAGGATATGCATCTTAGAAGTCAAGGGATATATTTTCTTAGAAAATTTTAAAAATGGGAACCTTAAAGTGAAATACACGACCTAAGAACAGATAAAGTTAAACATGACCTGGAGTCACTACACACCATAGTGTATTATATACATATAGTCACAATATTTAAGTTAACTTAATAATAAACAAAATATATTTTCATTCCATAATGTAGGTTCACTGATTCTTAGTCAATTCTTTGATATTGTCACAAAATCAAGAGTTAAAGACTTATTCAGAGGCTGAATTTATTGTCCTTCTCCTTCCTTGTTAGCTTCATATTAGTATCCACGAAACTGCAAGACGTTCTCATCGTAATTTGTTCAGGGACTGATTAAATCAAGAGCCAGATAACAGCTTCCTTTTACTACGTGTCCAAACAAAAATTTTAACCCTCCGGCCCCGTGGCTTAGCCATTAACTGCGCGGGCTCCGCTACTGGCGGCCCAGGTTTGGATCCCAGGCGTGCACTGACGCACCGCTTCTCTGGCCATGCTGAGGCCGCGTCCCGCATGCAGCAACTAGAAGGATGTGCAACTATGACATACAACTATCCACTGGGGCTTTGGGGGAAAAAAAGGAGGAGGACTGGCAATAGATGTTAGCTCAGAGCCGGCATTCCTCAGCAAAAAGAGGAGGATTAGCATGGATGTTAGCTCAGGGCTGATCTTCCTCACAAAAAAAAAAAAAAAAAAATTTTTTAACCCTGCTCTATGGTCTCTACCAGGCCACTCAACTAGTCAACAATCTTGTCTCCTATCATTTTATATATTCACTTGGTCACTATATTCCTACCACTATCCATTCTTACAACTTATCTTTAGACTATCCACCAATTTGCCATATTCCTCCCCCTACTCCACTCCCATTAGGAATTATTAATTTCTGATTTCCTTTATTTTCATGTTATATTTTGTCAGAAGATTTAATTCTTTGACTTGGTCAGGTACATTAAAAAATTTTATTAAAGATATTTAAAACATAGGAAAGTACAGAGTATACAATCCAAAATATTAATTTGCAATAAGAAACTATATATGAAATAACATTTTTGGGGTGAGGGAAAGAAACACTCTTAATTAGTAAAATGTTTTTGGCCTTTCAAAAAAGTAAGTACCTGCCTCTATGGAAAATTATGCTGCTATTGACTAGGACTGTAATCAGTGGCTGATTTGCAGAACTTTCTATTTTAAGAAAAATGGTAGTATATATTTGTTAACATTTATGACCATTTATAAGTGGTTGATTACGTGAACCATTAAATATGTTGAACTCTTCTTGCACATGACATCTTTATTAACACACCCAATTAGAACTATCTATAAGGCATTAATAGGTATTTCAGGCACATTATAGCAACATTAAAAACCAGTTACATACACAATGCTAAAATTTGGTGCTACAGATAAAATGTAATCATTCTTGATGACAGTTCTAATGAACAGTAAAACTTCTGATCTTAAATTATTCAAATAGTCAAAACTATTACTAGGTTATTGCTGGATATGAGACCTGCAGCATAAGACTAAAAAAATGTGATATTTTTATACAAATAAATATTATTCTTTTAAGAATCTCACTACAAAGAGGTTCAAAATATTTTTGAAACCTTTTTAATTGTATATAACCGTCAAAAATTTTTGTGGAAGATTTTCAATCTGACAAAAGTACTTTTCTCCTTTGTGCACATATGATAAATAAAAGTGTAAAACAACTTTGGGTCCCCAAATCCAACTAAAATTTTCTAGGCTCTGTAGTCTGCTTCTGAAGAAAGTTTCTAATAGACAACAAAGAGCAATGCATTCCTGCCTAGATGCATTTATTTATGGTATAATGCCAATAAAACAAGATCACAAGAAAACTACAAACCAATATTTCTTAGGAATATGGATGCAAAAATCCTCAAAATATTAGTAAACTGAATCCAGTAACATATAAAAAGAATTATATGAGGTTTATCCCAGAAAAGCAAGGTTGGTTTAACACCCAAAAATTAATACAATACATCAGGTTAATGAATAAAAAACAAAAATAACACGATCAGGGGCTGGCCCAGTGGTGTAGCAGTTAAGTTTGCACATTCCGCTTCAGTGGCCCAGGGTTCGTTGGTTTGGATCCTGGGCGCGGACCCGCTCACTGCTCATCGGGCCATGCTGGAGCTACAACTCTACAACTATGACACACAATTATGTACTGGGGCTTTGGGGAGAAAAAGAAAAAAAAGAGGAAGATTGGCAACAGATGTTAGCACAGGGCCAATCTTCCTCAAATAAATAAATAAATAACATGATCATTTCAACAGACACAGACAAAGCAATGACAAAATACTCAACCAACTAGGAGTAGAGGGGAAGGTCCTTAACACGATGAAGGGAATTTATGAAACACCCACAGCTAACATCATACTCAATAGGGAAAGACTGAAAGTTTTTCCCCTAAGATCTGGAAGAAGACAAGGCTATTCGCTCTTTTTTCTTTTTGTGAGGAAGAGCAGCCCTGAGCTAACATCCATGCTAATCCTCCTCTTTGTTTTTTTTGCTGAGGAAGACCCGCTCTGAGCTAACACCTATTGCCAATCCTCTTCCCTTTCCGCCCCGCCCCCCAAAGCCCCAGTAGATAGTTGCATGTCATAGTTGCACAGCCTTCTAGTTGCTGTATATGGGACGCGGCCTCAGCATGGCCAGAGAAGCGGTGCGTCGGTGCGCGCCCGGGATCCGAACCCGGGCCGCCAGTAGCGGAGTGCACGCACTTAACCGCTAAGCCACGGGGCCGGCCCTAGGCTATTCGCTCTTGCCACAGAAAAGATACAGCCTCCTCATGCTCCTGCCCAAGTCAATTTCATCACAGATCTGGAAATCTAGATTCAGGAAACTATCTAAAACATAGAGCAAGTCATATAATAACAGTATTATTTATAAAACTAAAAAAAATAGAAGTGAAATATTTAGTCAATAATGGCGAAATAGTTCAATTACAGTATGTGAACTCAAAAGATATATTACATAGCAATTAGAAATTATAAAACTGTAATTTGGAAAAATGGATATGCTCTAACGTTAAGTGACCAGAGCAGCATACAAATAATTTTTCTGCTACGTTAATTATAACTACGTGAACTACGTATATGACAAAAAACCCTAAAGGGAATACAGTCATGCATTGCTTAACAACAAAAATATGTTCTGAGAAATGCGCCATTAGGCAATTTTGTCATTGTGTGAACATCACAGAGTGTACTTACACAAACCTGGATGGTATAGCCTACTATACACCTTGGCCATATGGTGCTAATCTTATGGGACCACTGTCATATATGTGGTCTGTTGTTGACAGAAACGTTGTTATGCGGTCCATGACTACATATAGAAAAGATCACTTTTATGTGTGGGTAAAGTTCCTGAACTTGTAAAATTTAAACCCTTAAGTATAAGTTTCTTTATTTCACAGGATTTTTGGTATATATTAGATATACAGGCAATATAAAAGTTAAAAGAAAATCAAATTTTGAAGTAAAAAACTTTGAAAATTAATTGTAAATTTATTTTTAAAACTATATAAATTCAACAAAAATTCAAAAATTGATTCAAATTCTTAGGTAAGTCTAACTTACTTCATGAAAAATAAGACATCTCTGAGTTTCCTTTCATAGTAAAACTCATCATAAGCTTAATTTATGTTGACAAGAGTAACATACACATAGAAAAAATATTTTAAGGTTTTTGGACTATAATTGACAAAATCATTTCTAAAATGAAGTAGTTGTTACATGGAGGAATATTCTAGTAACTTCCTTAGCTACTCTGCATGAATCATGTAACCTCTTTTTTTCTTGGTCTCCAGATTAGCAAAAAGGAAAAACAATTTATTATAGTACTATCTCTTTAATTCTTGAGGCTGCTACAAGGTCTTTTCAGAGAATGAAAAAAGTGACATCCTGAATCTATTCAAAATAAGAATGTATAAAAAAGTCCTTTGAGGGTAGGGCAACTTTAATAGGCTTACTTGGGCATAATTTATAGTAGTGTTTCTTAAAATAAACATTAAACTGTAAGTGTGAGTTTAAACTATTCTGTAGCAAAAATGATTTGTTTCTGCTTCCTCGATGAACAAGCAACAAAGTTAATTCATGTTATTAATATGCTTACTTGTCCATCTCTTTGCTGAAATTCTGAACTATTAAGATAAAGCACTGGTGAAAAACATTGATGGGATATTATATAACATTTTATTTTATGTGCTCAAGTGGTTTCTGGAAATTTATTTACAAAATTCAAGACTATGAAATGTGTGTGTCAAATGCTCTGTAAAATAAGAAATAAAAATGCCAAGTTTTATGAATTCCAGGACAGTACTTCTGAGCCTCAGATGAGTCCCATTATTACTAGATTATAGAAGAACCATATCATATGTGGACAGATATGTAATATAGATGTAGTCTATTATATTCTACTCACATGAATTTAAGCCTTACAGTGACTCAGAGATGGGAGAGACTGATCTATCTCATTTTATCTTGTTGCACCATAGTGTACTTTAAGGGCAACTTAGGGAATTTTTAAAATGCAATTCTGACAAAATGCAATTTTTGTCTTATGCCTTAACTTAAGATTCTAAACTCCAGATAAGATAAGACTCCATTGTACTAACTGCTCATCTATAAGCTATTTAATATGTATTCCGTACCGATCTATTTTTTTTTTTGTACTATGTTTATTTTTGGTCACTAAAAAAAACTTTTTTAAACATACATAGTTCTTTATTTTCTAAGTGAAACTGTCAGAGAAATTTGTTTACTTGCAAAAAGCTTGAGGTCTGAGGATTCCACTTCTCTTCTGGTCTTCCATGCCATGTATTTAAGATGCTTAAACAAACCTGAGGAAGAAAGGAAAAAGCATAAATAGAATCGAAAGGAGTACTTTTTAAAAGCAAACTGTCACAACTAGAAATAAAAATGAAATGCTAACATATCAAAGTATCTCAGTTTTCTGAGCCCAAACAAAACCCTAAGGGTTGGTCTGTTAAAAGAAACTGGCATCTCCAGACGTGATCCAAATCTGTGTGGCATTACAATTTATTTGGAATGAAAAATGAATCAGCACCTATGACATGTTAATAGAGATAACATTATCTAATGAAAAATAACTCTTTTCCAAACAACAAAAAATTTTCAGTGAGGAAAAATGGTACTACTTCACATTTTAAAAAATCTCTTTCAAAATTTCAAAAATGGGATATAGCTTCATAGAAGAGATCTTGATTTCATATCTGCCTCTACATTCAATTGGTTGCAAAACATTGTTTTGGTTGAGGTATATGGATAACATCTGGCCTCAAACAAACATGAAGTTGGAAAGAGGAGGACCTCACAGACCCCCTGAAAGGGTCTTAAGGATCTCCAGGGTTCCTCTGAACAAACGTTAAGACACATTAGATACTTATTCACTCAGACAGCAAGAATGAACTCAAACCATCTACCAAATACAGGTCAAAAAGTCACTCTGGGAAAAAGAGAAGTGGGGACATTTTATCTGTATTTGTAAACTAGAAATTTCATATAATGAGTAACAGACTTGAAAATAAGCAGTCCTTAAAAAAGCAGAGAAGTCTATCTCCTTGTTATTCTTTCAAAGCTCTGTGAAAGCAATAATGCAAAATACATTAATTCATTCAGCAAGTAATTTCATTAATAATTTTAAAAGTCTTGTATCTTTGTGTATTATTATTAAAAGTACTGTGAGGTGTACCATCCCATTAGATTTTTAGAGCATCCCCATGACTCCCAATGGCAGGTATTCTTATCCCTATCTATAGATCTGGAACCAAAGGTTAAATGTTGTTACCAGTGTGTAATAGAACAAAGACTATATAATTCAGGATACTGGACTTCCAAGCCCTTACCCTCTTCCCTATACCACTAGGTCTTAAGGAAGTAATTTCTTAAATAAATTTTAACATTTTACACTTTAACTCTATTCAGGTTCTAGTCTCTCTCTTGAGTAAAGTCAACATTACTATTTCCTCTTCTCTGCTCAGTTATAAAAGATCTATTCTTTGCTCTCCCAAGGAAAGTAAGGTCTACCTCTGGTTAAATCTCCTGCAATAAACCCAGAAAGCGAATTCCAGTTTTATGATTTGAGCTTATGATGAAGACAAAATGATAAATTGCAAGCACAGATTTGAGGCAGGCTCCTAGTTTCTGCACCTTTTGAAACTAGGAAGGCAAAACCAGGAGAAAACTTTGGTCATCTTTAATAAACCATATCAACTACAAGCAATTGCTATTCTCACATCATCAAAGAAGTGTCTGTGAAGTCTATAAATTTCTTCTAACCTCCCAGTGATTTTTAAACATTAAATACTCTCAGCATGGAATTTACTGTTGAAATTCCACCAAACTGTCCAAAGTACTTTAAAAAGTGATGACTGCTCTTTTAAATCTAGTTTTTAAAAGTTTATTGTCATATGAAATGATTTTTATTATATCTCTTTGTCAACTTCTTTTTGGATAGGAATGCATCTTTCTATTTATAATACAAGAAAATATAAAACATTTTAACATAAATTTAACTCTAAAAATAAGTTCAAAATTATATGTATCATGGACAACATGGATAGTTATGATAGCATAAAAAAGTTCTGATATGCAAAAAAGGAACACGGAATTGACAGTATCATTCTTTTGCCATTCATCTATCTTCAGGCACTTGTAAAAAGATAACTGGAATTGGAGATATGGAAAGTAAAGAAAGGTGAGAGGCAAAGACTGACACCTGGCTCTACTGTATTCTGAGTGGAGAAAGCTCTTAATTGGTCCAAGAATGTGATGAATAAGCTAGACCCTCAGTAATAACTTCTTAAGATGGTAAGTGCTTCTTAACACTGTGGTGTTTCTGCCCTTTTCGGTTCCTTCTCTCTCATTCCTCAGGCTCATCTTTGCATATAGGGTGGAGAAACATGAGAAAGCTATACACTCTTGGAAAGAAGATAATTAAAACAAAATTTTTGTTCAAATTACAAAGAACCTTTGATTACAGTACTTTAGCATTAGAAACAAAAGATTGCATTACATTACCTTGCCATCATTATAAAGGTTTGGATTGAATCGCACGCTATGACCACCAGTTGTCTCTAGATTCACAAGAGGGGGTGAACTGGGATAATCTTGAGGAAAATATACATCAAACTCAAAGCAGCCATTTGCATAAGGGGTGTCCGCTGGACCAGTTATCAGAACCTAGTACACATATACAAACACACAAAAGCCTATGTTACTATTCTTTTTTTTTTTTTTTTAATTTTACTTATTTATTTTTTTCCCCAAAGCCCCAGTAGATAGTTGTATGTCATAGCTGCACATCCTTCTAGTTGCTGTACGTGGGACGCTGCCTCAGCATGGCCGGAGAAGCGGTGCATCGGTGCGCGCCAGGATCCGAACCTGGGCCGCCAGCAGCGGAGCACGTGCACTTAACTGCTAAGCCACGGGCCGGCCCCTATGTTACTATTCTTAAACACTGCTATTTAGAAAAACACAATCCAACAAGAAATAAGAACAACCTTCTTATATCCTATGTATATCTCGACCAGGATGTGTTAAAAATGAAGCTAAAAGTTAAAAATAAATACAGGACTAGGAAATGGTTTTATGTTAGGATTAAAGTCATTTGGTTTTGGTGAAAATGGGCTATTAAAAGAGAGATGCCTTTTGGGGAGCAGGAAAGCTTACATCAAAAACCTTTTAAAATATTTATTATTTTTTAAAAATATTTATTTATTTAGTGTGTGTGTATGTGTGTGTGAGGAAGACTGGCCCTGAGCTAACATATGTACCCATCTTCCTCCACTTTATATGGGACGCCGCCACAGCATGGCCTGACAAGCGGTGTGTCGGTGCACGCCCGGGATCCGAACCCGGGCCGCCAGCAGTGGAGCGTGCACACTTAACCGCTATGCCACGGGACCCGCCCCTTAAGTTACTTTTTTCCGAGAGCTTTCCTTCATGATGTTCTTTACAGTATTTTCAACAATTTGAGATTCCAGTTACATTCATTATCATATCTCAAATGTATGAAGGTAATTTTCTGCTCTAAATCTTCAGATAAGTCAATGTTTTAAGAAATAACTTACTTTTTAATATTTTTCTCGGTGACAATGAGACAAGCAGATAACAAGAATAAAAGTTCTCACGTAACAACTTGCGAACAAAAATGTTTTGAGAGAACAATAAGTGTTTTCCTTAGGATTACAGGTAGACCAAAAAACAGCAGAGAACCCAACAGTAAGTGTCAGAATTATGTAACAAATTTCGTCTCAGTTAATCAACAGATATTTTTTGTGTGAGGCATGAGCAGCAAAACCTCTGGTCCTGAATAGCTATGTGTGGAGGCAAGTGGCATTAACGTCTCTATCAGTGACAACTCTGATTTATGCTTTGGGGTTCCATGTTGGCATCCTTTATGTTAGGTACAGCATAATGCTTCACAGAGATCAAGTCATAAGTTTTAACTTATGTGGTCCATTTAGTGCTAAATACTTCGCTAGGCAATCATCCTATAATTGGCTCTATTGTTTGTAACAAGGAGAAGATAAGAGTGTGGCCCAATAGGCAAGGTCTATGAGATTTCTAATGAAAAATTATCCAAAAGAGCAAAACGAAAAAGCAAGCAAACAAAAAACCTTCCTCAAATCAATGGCTCAATAGTTGCAGCTGTGTATCTAAGGAAGACAGAATATTTAACCCACGACTTAAATCATAAATGTAAAGAAAGGTTCCCCACCCGCCCCTACGTGTTAAATCTTTAAAATTTTCTTGCTGCAGTAACCTCTTGAAATTTAAGGCCAGATCACAGTGTTAAAACATAAAGGTGCAGGTTATTTATCATTGTACTACCATTACTTAATTCATAGACCTTATGGATCTGTAAATACATATATTTCCTAGGAAAAAAACAAGAATAATTTTTGAAGACTGATGGTATAAAACATGAGAGAAGTATCTTGGATGACAAGGAAGAAATCCTATAACTTTTTTTTCTACTGACTAGCATTAAATCCTTTCATACTATGTTTCTAAAACTAGGACAGGCTGTGCATAGCCTTTGCTCAAGGAAAGTATTTTGGTATTTTCTTCTAAATCTTTATTTTCAACAGCAGTATCATCCACATACTCTGAACATTAGAAAAGGACTTCTTTCACTGATATCCAAAATGGTCAACAGAATTTTTATTGAACTTATTAAAATTCATTCTATTTCTAGTGCTTCGTATGAATATTGGAATAATTAGATTAGCCAGAGAGATAGGAGAAAAAGTTGTTTTTTCTACCTTCATGATGTCAAGTCGCTCCTCATCACAGCGCACAAACACACTAGAAGATGATGAAAGAGGCAGTGAGGTTGAAAGTGTCACAGCTTCCTGGGCAAGGCGGCGGGCTCTGGCAGCACTGTTTGCATCGTTTGCATTTTTCACCTGAGACATGTAGTGGTAATTTACTTTAAAACCCAACTTGCCATCTTCATCTTCAGAAACCATTTCAAATGTATCTAAAACAAGAAAAAGAAGAAAAAAACACTTAAAAAAAAAAAAAAGAACCAGAATAGAGGATAGTTGCTATAATGACAAATATCACAAATAAATCTCCAACCCTTCTTCCACCCGAAACAGAGGGGACTGCAATGTGGAAGAACAGTATACTATAAATGTTTATGTAACACCTACTGTTGGATGGTTGGAATATCTACTGGAAGTAAAAGAAAATGGTTTTTAGGGCATGCCCAGTGGCGCAAGAGGTTAAGTGTGCGCGCTCCACTGCGGTGGCCCGAGGTTCACCAGTTCGGATCCCAGGCGCGCACCGACGCACCACTTGTTAAACCATGCTGTGGTGGCGTCCCATGTAAAGTAGAAGAGGACAGGCATGGATGTTAGCCCAGAGCTGGTCTTCCTCAGCAAAAAAGGGGAGGATTGGCCTTGGATGTTAGCAGGGCTGGTCCTCCTCACAAAACAAAAAAAAAAAAAAGAAGAAGAAAGAAAGAAAACGGTTTTTAACCTACAGTGTGAACATGCTGGTAGATTATATTATATCAAGTAGCTAAATGACAATGCAAAGTATTAGATAATTTATTCTTAAAATGAGTGGTATATAGTATTTTTGCCAAAATAATTCAGAATACAAAATGCCAAAAGTATTCTCCTTATATTTCATTTTTAAAAAATAGAATAAGTCTTTCTACATTTGCACTGATCTGGAATCAGAAAACAGCAATGCCACGCTGAAGTTTACTCTAGCATTACTTCTGGAATTTAAATTAACAGAACAGAAGATTATTAGGGTAATTTTCTAAGTACTTTCACAGAAAATAATCAATGGGCTAATTCTTAACTATTTAGTTAGGCAGATTTAGAAGGACTTAAAAGTTATTCTTTACTTATAAGCTATGTATGTATACAATAGCAAAAAAAAAAGTGAATTTGAAATTTATCTGATTCAGATTAACCCCACTCCACTAATGGATTAAAACAAAGATATTTAATTAACTTATAACCCTAAATCAAAACCACCTATTAGGGCAAATACTGTCATTAGAAGCAAAGATAGGGCTGGCACCGTGGTGTAGCGGTTAAGTTCGGTGCACTCCGCTTCGGCAGCCCAGGTTTTCAGGTTTGGATCTTGGGCATGGACCTAAACCACTTGTCAGCCATGCTGTGGCGGCAACCCACATACAAAATAGTGGAAGACTGGCACAGATGTTAGCTCAGGGACAATCTGCCTCAAGCAAAAAGAGGAAAGTTGGCAACAGCTGTTGGCTCAGGGCCAACCTTCCTCACCACCACCCCCCCCCAAAAAAAGAGAGAAGCAGCAGCAGCAGCAACAGCAGTAGCAATGATAACTTTTGATCTTGTGTTTGTAAAATTCTAAATATTTGGAAAAACATTAATGTTAATCATAATTAACATTAATGCAGTAAATTTTACCAAGAACTAAGGTCCTAAGCTAGGCTATTTGGGTTAAATGATAAATAGGAAACTATATCTGCCTTCAAGGAGCTTATAATCTAGAAAAAAGGGAAAGACCTATAAACAATGTCACAGGTCTGTGCACTACAGTGTTTAAAATAAGACTGCCACAATCTTTATTTAACAAATCTTTCAGAGAAAAAAAAGGCACTCTTTATTTCTTGTAGAAACTATCACCAATTCTGTACAAGTAGAATCTAATTTAAGAAGCAATGTTGAAAGCTTACTTTATCACACAATACATATAACTGTTACTGATCAAACATACTATATCTTGGCAAGATCACTGACTAGTTTCTATCAGTAAATCTGCAAACTGGAGTTTTCTCATCTGCCCGACTCTGCTATGTTTCACATACTATAGGGATACATCTCCTTTAAATTTTATAAACAGCAATCCACCAGACACAAACATGAATGAGCCCATTCTCACGCCTGGAAGAAAATTTTTATATCATATATATATAAGAGAACAGGGTCTATTTATACCAAAATTTTATTAAAATATTCAATTAAAGATAACGTCAGTGGCAAAATACATACAGCCTGTTTGACTCAGCAATTCCTCTTCTATTAATTTGTCCTAAGGAAATAATCATGGTTGTGTACAAATATTTTATGCAATGATGGTCATTGAGATGTTGCATATGTTATGGAAAAACTGGAAACAACCTAAAGGTACAGTTACTGGTTAAACAAAGACCGTACAACATATGATAGATTCGGCAGTCAATAAATATCAAATTGTAGAAGAATCATAATATTGGAAAATGTTTGATATATAAGGTAGAAAAAGCAGTTTATTAAAACAAAACTCAACAGAAAACATGTATTTTTTCTGAGTTATTCTAAAAGTCAATGGGTATCAAAACTCAATTATGTTTAAAGTCATATCCAGCTTGGAAAGGTTATGATCTTATGTGGTATGAGAGAAGCCTCCCAGCTGGCTAACATTAATCAAGGGCTCTGACGTATGACTCTAAGTTTCTTAATTAGAGGTAATAATTTTAAATTAGAATCTCTCACACATTTAGAAGCATAAGCACACTCATATTGATGGAAGAAAACTTTTTGGATTGAAAGAACTAAAGAATATATAGAGATGGAATGTAGCTAAACACTTCCAATTACATGAACATTACAGTATGTTTTTTAAAGCCATTAATACATATTTGTGTATGATGTAGGCGAACCAAAACGTAAATTATCACTACAAATGTTTTCATTTGAGAGATTTTAAAAATGAAGTCTATTTAAACTCTGAGCATACTTTTCCTGATAACTGTGTTGTTGAGTGTGGCTACAATGATCATACTTGTGTGTGCCCTTTCCTGGTAATTCTAATTATTCCTTTATATGATCTCCCATTGAGGATGTCTGTGTTTCATTTCTCTATTTATACAGCATTTCTTCTTAGTGTTTTGTAACTTCAAGAATATAGCACAGAATTTTTGTTACTTTCATAATCATTTATAGTTATTAATATAGTGTTGAATGAATCTGAGGGTTATTACATTTTCCTGAATTCAAGTGTTTATTACAAGATGGTCACAACCTGTCAATGGCTGGCACAACTATCCAAAAACAAGGATCCCTTGGAAAATTGTTATATTCTTTCTAAATATCAGTATATACTTTGCCTCAACTCTTCTAATCTTAAGATGATGAACAAGATCTTTTCAAAGATCTGCCTGAGTGCTTTATCATTTTCAAATATATTATCTCGTGATTTTTATTGCAAACCTGAGAGATAAGCAGAGCAAAAGCTAAATGATTTATACTGAGGTTTCAAAGACAGTATGACAAAAATCTATGTTTTTTGACTCCTATTTTAGTATTCTTTCTATTATAGTCAAAATCCTTTGGGCTGGTTCTCAAAGATGGAAAAGAGGCACAGACAGCAATAGTTAATAATGGTCATCAACATTTGGAATTCTAGTGTTTATGTATAGACTAATACCTATGAGGGGTGCTGATAGGATCTTTTCATGGTCCTTACTTGTCAAGAGTTTTGGAATGGCAAGGCAAAGGCTACACGTGAACTATGTGCAAATATATTTTCTAAAGGTAAATGTCTGGAATTCTAAAATGGTAAGAATAACAGACTTTGTTCAAAGTCCCAGGTCTTGACTTCCTTCAGGACAGAAATGGAGAGGTAAAGAAAGAAACCATTTTTGCCTATTTGTAGACATTTGGCCTTTTGCTTTTCCTACATGTCCACTGAATCATGATTTCCAAATATAACTATAAATATGGATAGGAATTCAAAGAGAAAAAAAGATGATAAAAATTTTCGTGTGGGGCCAGCCCCGTGGCTTAGCGGTTAGGTGCGCACGCTCCGCTGCTGGCGGCCCGGGTTCGGATCCCGGGCGCGTGCCGACGCACCGCTTGTCCGGCCATGCTGAGGCCATGTCCCACATACAGCAACTAGAAGGATGTGCAACTGTGACACACAACTATCTACTGGGGCTTTGGGGGAAAAAAATAAAATAAAATTAAAAAAAAAAAAAAAATTTTCGTGTGTGTGTGTATATATATATAGAGAGAGAATATGAATAATTCATGGTACAAGCAAGTTTTAAAATCTCTAATTTACTAGAACACATTTCAATAGCACTATTAAAAAATGTGAAATGAAAATTGAATAAATGAAGATTAAAATTTCCACTTACCAAACTGTAATTTCTTCATAACAGCCACATATTTTTCTTCAAGTGATTTCAATACTGATAAAGGTTTGGGTTTCATAGCCACCTTCTTTGAATATTCACCTAGTTTTTTTTCTGTATTTATATTGCAAGATAAATAACATAAGTCTACATTTTAGGAGATTAAAATAAAAAATAATGAACTTCTAGAGTTCAAATTTTGAATTCCACAAAATTACCAAACGCTTCCCAATTATCGTCCTATTGTACCATTTTAAGAATAAAAGATTTCTTTCTATTTCATAAACATAACTAATAGGGCTAAAAAATCCTTATCAATTTTAAAGCTTAAATTCTTAAAATGTTAATTAGGTTTCATCCGTTCAGGCAAAAACAGCAGAAGTGAAACAATAGATAATGCAGAATCATTTATATCTTCTGTTGCTAATACACGAAAATACCAATTTTAACTAAATTCTCACACATAATCTTAATGTACTATTTTCCATCTAATGCAACGGCATTTTTCAATTTTATGACTTTCAATGGGAAGAAAAGAGCAATTTATAAGGCATGCTGTCAGCCCACTAAATTTAGTCTTAGCAATCATACACAGTAGAGGCAAGTATTTTAAAATTAGACACTGTTCATAATTAACTTGAAAACCTGACACAGAACAAAATTTTTAGATAAATGAACTTGCTTGAAAACCATTAACCTCGAGGGAAAAGAAAGGCAATTTTCAGTAGGTAAATGAAACATCTTTGGTTCAAAAGAAAAGTAGCATAAAAGGAATAGTATCGTACCTTGATTTGCTTGCCGCAAACTGGTCGTGGCTGCATAAACGATTTCGGCCGTCTTTTGGATGTCTGGGACCAGAAGAGTAAGTCCTTCTGGTTCTTGATCAGATGCATCTGGTTTTACTCCTGTTTTAACATTTTCTCTTTTAGATCTAAAAAAAATATTTTCGATACGGAAAGAAATGCAAGGAAAATTAAGATTTTAGGATTGAAAAACAAATACCTCCATAAGTCAATAATAGTAGTTAAAAATCAAAATGATAGTGTGCATTTCATTTGACATACATGTGATATATATCAGGGGTAGTTTACATTAGATTCATTGTTGCTTTTGAAGCCAAAGAATAATGCCTAGCATAATAAATAAAGTTTTGGATAGGTTTTCCCTTAAAAAGCAAAAACAGACAAGAGATCAATCAACATTGTAGAAAAGTCATACTATAAAAAGACTCAGATACCCGATATGTCCTTGGATCCATACCTTTGAAAACACACTTATAGTAATTATAAATATCTAGAAGAGAAATCACTTCTATCCCTAAAAATGACAGATGTCTATCCTCTGCCTTTTAAGACTTGGGAATCAAAGAACCATATGTAGTTTTTTATTTTAATACTATTTGTATTTCACTCAGAGTATACTAACTTCCAAGGGAAAGAAAAAGAGATATTCCAGAGTAAAATGCAGGTTCACTACTAGGTGTCTTAATACAACATGGTTCTATACACTGGAAATTTTTTCGACACTAAGTTTTAGGGTATAATCATTTTAAAGACATTCTTCTGTTATTCTCTATTCAGGGTCTAAAATGCACATAAGCTTACATCAAACTGGATATATTACAGTAAGGTTTCAGTGCATAAGGCATCAAAATGTTTCTTTAAATTTTCTAGATGAACATAGTGGTATTTTATTACAAGATTCACTGAAAATAACTAAACATCAATTTCGTTTTTTCTATTTCAACTCTCAGCACGTTATTCACATAATAATCATTACACTACTGCTTAGATACTAAAAATCTATATCTTCGTTAATTTATTAAATAGATAATTTAAAACAAACTGAAATAATATATAAATATAGGTGTTTAAAGTATTTATGCTAAGGTATGATCTAAACTACACACCACTTATTTTTCTAGTTGTATACCTACCAACAAAATTATATTATATATTATAATTAAAACATTAATTATATTATATTAAAACATTATTTCACAAAGTGGGCATGGAGCCTTACAGAACTATAAAAAGACTAACAGAAGATAGAAGAGGCTTTAAAAAAATAATATTATGTTATCTACGTACAAATGAACTGTTCTTTATTACAAAGACAAAAATCTGCTCAGAAGAAATTCAGCACTTAACTTTAGGTAGATAATAAGAGATACATTAAGAAGAGCCACTCAGGTGGGTAGCAAGGGTAAATGGATACAGTATTATGCATGTGTTTTGAATTGGTTCTCACAGTGTGTGAAAAACTAGAATCCACAGATATTTTTGACTATAAGGTATATACTACCTCACCTGGCAAGATGATTTAACTGAAGAGGCATAATGTGTCACTGGGTTATTGCCTTTTCTTCTATGCTCTCTTCTTACCTTCCCTGAGGTATAAGAAGTCACAGAGGACACATGGCCAACTTTCCTTTGCCTCTCAGGAACCACTTGGTAGATATTATACTGTACAGTCATGTATTGCTTAATGAGGGGAATGCGTTCTGAGAAGTGCATCGTTAGCCCATTTCGTCCTTGTGTGAACATCATAGAGTGTACTTACACAAACCTAGATGGTATAGCCTACCACAGACTTAGGCTATATGGTACTAATCTTATGGGACCACCATTGTATATTTGGTCCATTGTTGACTGGAATATCATTATGCAGAGCATGACTGTCTATCATTTCAGTCATCAACTTCTTTGTGTGTCCGTGTACATGAACATATATGTTTGTGCATGTGTGTAAGGAGAATACAGTGAATGAATGTTTTAAGAATGAAATATCAGGCATTCTTACTGCTGGAATCAAATAAGATGTTCTGTCTTTTACAGCTATGAAACAAAGTTGAGAGAACAGTTTAATAGTGAGTCTGACAATTTCCTTAATAAAGATATGATTCTACTAGACAAGCTCAAACAGATTCTCAACTTCTGAATTTACCAATAGCTATTCACAATCAGTGTCAAACACTGAGAGTCAAGAAAAGTGCATAAGCCGCTTGACAGTACACCCTTTGATTTATAAGGACTCTCTACCCCACCAATTGTAAATGATTCTCTCTCTAATCACAGGGCTTAAAAAATTCTTAAATAATAGGGCCACTGACCCATAACAGGAAAGCAATAGCAAGCAGTTTGAGAAAACAGAAGAGTTATGGTTACAGCTATAATAAAATAAAGATGGTGTCCTGAAATCTGTCATCCATCAGTTGATCCATTGTACCTTCTGTAAAGATTTCACTTAAAGAAATACATCTTGCCGAGCAGAGAAGGAAGACATGGGAGTGAAGCTCATTTTTCCAGAACGGAGGCATTTTCTCCTTGAAGAAACAAGAACCTCTGGTGTGAGGAGCAAACTATCAATGCAATTTAAAGCAAGTTTACTCTTGGAAAACTACTGATTTCTAAATTTCAAGCCCCACTCACAAATAACAATTTTCTAATTCTAGTTTTTAAAAGATGATTAGTAGGAGAAATTCCTATTATTAAATTGTGCAAATAGTTAGGATGATAAATTTTATATTTTTCTGACCACAAAATAAAAAAATGTTGGAAAAAGTGCAAAAAATCCACAGAAGTTTAAAAAATATTATTTTTTACACCAATTATATGAAAGAAATGACCATATACATCTCATATTGAAGACAATGGTTGCATCATAAAGCAGATATATCTTAGACCTTTATACTAGGCTCTACTGAGAAATTTTTAGGTGGATAGTCTTTTTGACAAAAACATACAGCAAAAAAAGGGATAATCTCCGAAACGTGAGTACTTCAAATATATGAAGAACACACTACCTGCCTAATGATGACTACAACTAGTCATTGTCTGACATTAAACTATAGCCAGTAGTCTCTTTTCTATAAAAATTGCAGGTTACTGTCAACCCATATGTAGGCCGAGCTCATGAAAAAAGGCCATACCTTAGCTCACATCCTGAAGTCTGTGTGAAAAGCTATTTGAGTTCAAGGCACCTAGCTGGAAGTAGGTCTTTGAGACTGACAATGGATCCAACATGGTAAAAGCAATCAGCGACGGCCGCTACCATGGTATCCGCTGCTTTGTGCATACGTTGAATCTGGTTGTGATCACTGCCCTGAAGAAATACGAGGAATCAACTGAAGTTTCTACTATTGCACAGAATTATCTGCAAACATTTTCCACTATGCTGTGAATTCCAACTAAATAGCTAACAAATTAAGCAAATTTTGTCTCTGTGACATATAATCTGAACTAGGATGTGAGCAAAATGGGCAAATCTTTCTTGCGAAAACAAAAGGAAAAAAACCCCATAACTCAACATTCAACTATATTGAACTGCCTCTTCTAACACTACCACCCAAATTAAGTTGGATATTTCATAATGCTAAATATAAAGTATCAGAATTATGTTCTTTTATAATCTATAAACTGAAAACAGCTTAATAATATCTATTTTCTTGGTAGAACATTAGGAAAGGCCACTTTAATCCCCTGCACTCCTAATTCTAAAGTCAAAACTATCACACAGTCGAAATAAACATTTAAAAAGCAGAGCCATGTTGAAGAAGTAATCTGGAGACTACATGCTGAAATGACCAGATTCAGAACTATTAAAAATTAGCATCTTAGAGGAAGATTCTAAAACTCGAAGAGAATGAAACTTTTACATTTACCTATAAAACAACGCATCATATACTCCACAGCTCTAAAGTTCTCTGCCAGGAACTACAGTTTAAAACAAATTAAGATCAAAAGTAAGCAGAAAGATTTAAAAAAAAATATTACTGTGGAGAATTATTTGCTTCTAATGTCTCCAGAAAACCTGAAAATAATTCTCAAAATGCACCAGTAAATGGGGCAAAGACCCCTATAAGATGAATGCTTTCCATGATTAGTTTAAAACTTAGTTTTTAACTCTAGATTCCCTTTTGTTTTTTACTTAAACTCTCTCCAAAAGGAAGTACCAGTTTAAGTTTTCAATATAATTTAAATGAAAGTTGAAAATGAAATCTTCCTTGTCTTGGCAAGCACAAATGAACAGTATGAGAAAAGGAAATATTCAAAACAGAGGTATGAGAAGCTTTTAAAAAGAAAACCGTGATTTCTAGATTAGATAAAAAATAATTTTTAGGTTAGATTAAACATCATAGGACATAATGAAGGTACTGAGTGCTACTGTGGAATGTAGTTGCCACAAATAATAAGCTTCACCAAGGGACAATCCAACTGAGGCAAAGACGACATATTAAAATAAATGTTGGCATCGCTGTCTCCACTGCCAAGCAAAAGGCTGATAAACAACTGAACTTGTTCAAGGTCATCAAAAACAGAAACTTAAAAAAATATATATGGTTACAACAAATGCTTCTTGGCTAAGAAATCAGGCCTTTTTCATTTTGTAGATTTCACACGCAGAGGAAAAAGACAAAAAACCAGGAAATGTTTTTCCAACGGAAACAAAAGTAGAAGGGCTAGAATTCAAAATTTTTCTTAACTGATTGAAGCCCTACAGGAACTAGCATAAGGGAGTTAAAATAAGAGAGTTGATAGAAAATACCTTTTGATATTTGATAGAAAATGCCTTTTAAGAAGTACGTCAATGAATTTTATTGCCTAGTTAGATAAAAAGGAATTGGGTATTTCTACAAGAGAATTCAGTTATTTTAAAATATGATAAACTTCATTGTACCACGAAGATGCTTCAAGATAGCTAAGGGAAATGGCAATAAAAGATGCTTGCTTTAATGATGTTAGGGAAAAGTTCAATGTCCAGAAGACCTTACACTCAACAGAGTCATCTGTGTCAGGTCCTTATTAGCAACTAGCAATTAAGACTATCTTATCGAGAGTAAGTCCGTCTTCCACATTTTTGGTGAAACTACTATATACTAAATATGATTATTCGCAGCAGGAAAAGTCTGCATAGAAGACGAAAGACAAAATAATTGCCTTTGTTTCTGCTCCAAGGAAGCTATGAAGTGTCACACATTCAAGAGTGAAACCAAACTACTATGGTTGCACTTTGACCTCATTTTGAGATAACACAGATTGGAATGGCCAGCAGGGGATGAATTTCACTAGGACTGGTATACAAAGCTGAAGGGGTCACATCTCACAGTGTGATTATTTTCTGGGCAACAGAATGAATTTTCACACTAGACAATTATATTTCAATTCAAGTGGAAACGATATAGATATAAAAGTTTAAAGTATTATGTTATGTTACCCATGCCACAATCCCTTTATTAATAGAGGTAACTGAAGTTTGCTCTTAAGTTCCTTCTTTTTGAAGAGTCTAAAATAAAATATTGCTCAATAACTGGTCATAAATAGGGGGGAGTATTTTTGCTTATTCTTTAAATATGAATATTGCTATATAAACTCTTTAATTTCTTCTTGACAAGCGAGTTAAAGATATTAGAAATATAAGGTATATTAAGATAGCAAATAAAACTCAGGAGATGGAAAACAATAGGAGGTGTAAGGGGTGGTGAGAGGCTTAACAAAAAAGAAAAAACAATTTTATCACCAACACATTGCCCTAATCTATGCAAGTAGATATCAAATCAGCTTGAAAAGACAGTAGAAGAAAAATACACACATAAATAACTAAGTAACTTTCAGAAGAATGGTTTCTGTTAATTCTTTGGAGCAAGAAAAACATCAAATGGGGGCCAGCCCCATGGCGTAGCGGTTAAGTGCACGCGCTCCGTTGCTGGCGGCCCAGGTTTAGATCCCGGGCGTGCACCAATGCACCGCTTGTCAAGCCATGCTGTGGCGGCGTCCCATATAAAAAAGTGGAGGAAGATTGCCATGGATGTTAGCCCCAGGCCAGTCTTTCTCAGCAAAAAAGAGGAGGACTGGCATGGATGTTAGCTCAGGGCTGATCTTCCTCACACACACACAAAAATCAATGGGTAAAGCTGCCTTACTCCTCATTTAAGTAATTATATAAAGTTGCTACCTGTTTATGTACTAGATAGACCACAAAACACAGCGAGGTTTTGTTTACTTTAGCAATTAATACAGGAATTATTACTTAAGCACAACTTGAATGCTATGCATACCTAATGAAACATGCTGCCTTTTAATACCCTATTATAGTGCTAACTTAAAAATTCTTCAAGGGAATGAAAAAAGATGAGGAAAAAGGAAATATCAGAAAAACTCTGTAGAATCCACATTATTGTAAATACTTTTATAATTATCAAAAGCAAATATTTTAATGATGGAGAAATAGTAACTCTCCCAGATAAACAAAAGCTAAGGGAGTTCATGGCCACGAGACCCCCACTACAAGAAATACTCAAGAAGGCCCTCAGGCCTGAAAAAAAGAAGAGAAAGGGAATACAAAGCTTGGAGCAAGGAGAAAAATAGGTAGATAAACTCAGAAAAACAGCAGATCTTTACCGGAATAGGTTAGCAACCACTTAGATACTAAAATCAAAGATCAAAGGAAGAAACTCACCAAAAATAAATTTAACCTCATCACTGTAAACACACAGCCACAACACAAGATATAATAAGGTATAACAAGAACAACTTAGAAGGGGAAGAGGAAAGTGATTAAATTGACTTAGTATAAGGAAATAGAAGGCCATCAGATAATGGACTATCTCATACACAAGATTTTTTACCCAAACCTCAAGGTAACCACTAAACAAATAATCAAAACAAAACCACATATGATAAACAAAGAGAAAACTAGAAGAGTCATAAGACAGAACAACCAAACTGAATTGGCAGTCTGAAACAAATGGGACAAGAAACCAAGGAAACGCAAAAGAACCAGAAAATAAGTGACAAAACAGCAACATTAAGCCCTCATATATCAATAATTACCCTAAATGTAAATGGATTGAACTCTCCAATCAAAAGATACAGAGTGGCAGGATGGATTAAAAAGCAAGACCCAACAATATGCTGCCTTCAGGAAACAAATCTTAGCACTAAAGACAAGCACAGACTCAGAGTGAAAGGATGGAAGACAATACTCCAAGCTAATGGCAAACAAAAGAAAGCAGGTGTTGTCATACTCATATCAGACAAAGTAGACTTCAAGATAAAACAGGTTAAGAAAGACAAAGAAGGGAAATATATAATGATAAAAGGGACACTCCACCAAGAAGACATATCACTTATAAATACATATGCACCCAACATAGGAACACCAATGTACATAAAGCAACTATGAACAAACCTAAAAGGAGACATCAACAACACAATAATAGTAGGGGATCTTAACACCCCACTTACATCAATGGATAGATCATCCAGACAAAAAGTCAATAAAGAAATAGTAGACTTAAATGAAAAACTGGACGAGATGGACCTAGTAGACATATACAGAGCACTCCATCCAAAAACAGCTGACTACACATTCTTCTTAAGCACGCATGGAACGTTCTCTAGGATAGACCATATGTTGGGAAACAAAGCAAGCCTCAATAAATTTAAGAAGATTGAAATCATAACAAGCATCTTTTCAGACCATAAGGCCATGAAACTGGAAATGAACCATGAAAAAAAAACTGGGAAAGTGACAAAATGTGGAGATTAAACAACATGCTACTGAACAACCAATGGATCATTGATGAAATTAAAGGAGAAATCAAAAACTATCTGGAAACAAACGAAAATGATAATATGCCATATCAAACCATATGGGATGCAGCAAAAGCGGTCCTGAGAGGGAAACTCATAGTGATACAAGCCCACCTTAACAAACAAGAAAAAGCCCAAATAGACAACCTTAAATTACACCTAACAGAACTAGAAAAAAAAGAACAAACAAAGCCCAAAGCGAGCAGAAGGAGAGAAATAATAAAAATCAGAGCAGAAATAAATGAAATTGAGACCAAAAAAAACAGTAGAAAGGATGAATGAAACAAAGAGTTGGTTCTTCGAGAAGATAACCAAAATCGACAAACCCTTAGCCAGGCTTACTAAGAAAAAAAAGAGAAAAGGCTCAAGTAAATAAAATTAGAAATGAAAGAGGAGAAATTACAATGGATACCACGGAAATACAGAGGATTATAAGAGAATACTATGAGAAATTATATGCCAACAAATTGGACAATCTAGAAGAAATGGATAAATTCTTAGAGTCATGCAACCTCCCAAAACTGAACGAGGAAGAAATGGAGAACCTGAATAGACCAATCACAAGCAAAGAGATTGAAATAGTAATCAAAAACCTCCCAAAAAATAAAAGTCCAGGACCAGACGGCTTCTCCGGTGAATTTTACCAAACATTCAAAGAAGATTTAATACCCATCCTTCTCAAACTATTCCAAAAAATAGAGGAAGATGGAACACTTCCTAAATCATTCTACGAGGCCATCATCACCCTGATACTAAAGCCAGACAAAGACAATACAAAGAAGGAAAATTACAAGCCAATATCGCTGATGAACATTGATGCAAAAATCCTCAACAAAATATTGGCAAACCGAATACAACAATACATTAAAAAGATCATACACCATGATCAAGTGGGATTTATACCAGGGACGGAGGGATGGTTCAACATCCACAAATCAATCAACGTGATACATCACATCAACAAAACAAAGAATAAAAACCATATGATCATCTCAACAGACGCAGAGAAGGCATTTGACAAGATACAAATCCATTTATGATAAAAACTCTCAACAAAATGGGAATAGAAGGAAAGTACCTCAACATAATAAAGGCTATTGATGACAAACCCACAGTCAACATCATACTCAACGGGCAAATACTGAAACCCATACCTCTGAGAACAGGAATGAGGCAGGGCTGCCCACTCTCACCACTCCTGTTCAACATAGTACTGGAGGTTTTGGCCAGAGCAATTAGGCAAGAAAAAGGAATAAAAGGAATCCAAATAGGTAACGAAGAAGTGAAACTCTCACTATTTGCAGATGACATGATTGTATATATAGAAAACCCTAAAGAATCTGTTGCAGAACTATTAGAAACAATCAACAACTACAGCAAAGTTGCAGGGTACAAAATCAATCTACAAAAATCAGTTGCATTTCTGTATGCTAATAATGAACTAACAGAAAGAGAGCTCAAAAAGATAATACCATTTACAATTGCATCAAAAAGAATAAACTACCTAGGAATAAATTACCAAGGAGGTGAAGGACCTATACAATGAGAACTACAAGACATTATTGAAAGAAATCCATGATGACATAAACAAATGGAAAGATATCCCACGCACGTGGATTGGAAGAATAAACATAATTAAAATGTCTATATTACCTAAAGCAATCTACAGATTCAATGCAATCCCAATCAGAATCCCAATGACATTCTTCACAGAAACAGAAAAAAGAATACTAAAATTTATATGGGGCAACAAAAGACCCCGAATAGCTAAAGAAATCCTAAGAAAAAAGAACAAAGCAGGAGGCTTCACAGTCCCTGACTTCAAAACATACTACAAAGCAATAGTAATCAAAACAGCATGGTACTGGTACAAAAACAGACACACAGATCAATGGAACAGAATTGAAAGCCAAGAAATAAAACCACACATATACGGACAGCTAATTTTCGACAAAGGTGCTAAGAACATACAATGGAGAAAGGAAAGTCTCTTCAATAAATGGTGTTGGGAAAACTGGACAGCCACATGCAAATAATGAAAGTGGACCATCTGCTATCGCCATTCACAAAAATTAACTCAAAATGGATCAAAGACGTGAAGGTGAGACCTGAAACCATAAAACTCATAGAAGAAAATATAGGCAACACACTATTTGACACTGGGTTTAAAGGACTCTTTTCGGATGACATGCCTACCCAGACTAGGGAAACTAAAGAAAAAATAAACAAGTGGGACTTTATCAGATTAAAGAGCTTCTATAAGACAAATGAAACCAGAATCAAGATGAACAGACAACCAACCAGCTGGGAGAGAATATCTGCAAAACATACATCTGACAAGGGGTTGATCTCCATAATATATAAAGAACTCACACAACTGAACAACAAAAAAACAAACCCGATCAAAAAATGGGCAGAGGAAATGAACAGACACTTCTCCAAAGAAGATATACAGATGGCCAATAGGCACATAAAAAGATGTTCAACATCACTAATCATCAGGGAAATGCAAATCAAAACAACACTAAGATACCACCTCACGCCCGTTAGAATGGCTATAATCACCAAGACAAAAAACAACAAGTGTTGGAGAGGATGTGGAGAAACAGGAACCCTCATACACAGCTGGTGGGAATGCAAACTGGTGCAGCCTCTATGGAAAACGGTATGGAGATTCCTCAAAGAATTAAAAATAGAGATGCCCTATGACCCAGCCATCCCACTACTGGGAATCTATCCAATGAACCTGAAATCAACAATCCAAAGAGGCTTATGCACCCCTATGTTCATTGCAGCATTATTCACCATAGCCAAGAAGTGGAAGCAACCTAAGTGTCCCTCGACTGATGACTGGATTAAGAAAATGTGGTATATATATACAATGGAATACTACTCAGCCATAAAAAAAGACAAAATCATCCCATTTGCAACAACATGGATGGGCCTGGAGCGTATTATGTTAAGTGAAATAAGCCAGAAAGAGAAAGACAAACACTGTATGATCTCACTCATATGTGGAATATAAACCAACACATGGACAGAGAAAACTGGACTGTGGTTACCAGGGGCAGTGGGGGTGGGGGGTAGGCACAAGGGGTGAAGGGAGTCATATATATGGTGATGGACAAACAAAAATGCACAACCCAAAAATTCACAATGTTAAAAACCATTAAAACATCAATAAAAAAAAAAAAAAAAAGAATGGGGAGGATTTCCCCAAGCAGCCAAGGACTTCGAATTAGTTAAGGGGAGAACTTTATTATGAAGAATATAAATGTCAGTTTCTAATAATAGAATAAAATATTCACAAACATGAAAAAAAGAAAAGCAAATGTTTTAATTAAAAAATAATTTTACTTCATTGTCAACATTTAAAAAAATTTTTTTTAATATATCCTAAATATCCAAAGCCAGATCAGAAACAAGTCCATCTCTCTCATTTCTAATTATTTATTGAGGCACAAATCAAATTGTTCTTTAGAAGTTAAGTTTAATTCAGTGGATAAATATACACAATTGGGACATTAGGAGATCTGAGTTCTTATCACAGCTTTGCCACCAAGCATCAGAGAACCTGGATCAAATCACTGTATTTATGGACCTTATTTTCCAGGGGGGTCTGAACTACATGAAAGAGAGTCCCTTACAGCTCTAAAATCCTACAGATAATATGAAACAGTTATTTATTGTGATGTGTCCAGTTATTTATTGTGATTTGTTATAAACTAAATCTTACTTAGCAAGAGACTTCAAATTCAGCAATTAAGATTGCTTGAGATTTTGTCTGAGATAATCAAGATAGTGGCAACTGTCTTGAAACATAAAGCTCATATAACACAAGTGATAATGCATTTAAGTGGTAGTGACCTTGGACTTATGCAGTAATAAACATCTAATCACAATGTGTTTGGCATGTGTGTAACGCTGCTTATACCTTATACACAGCCTTTCCCTCCGACTTTGGGTATCATGCTCTTTCATTCTCAATGCACTCCCTCCTTCTGTCTCTCTACCTTTCTCTTTTGGCTCCTAGGGAACTATTTCTTCCCACTGCTTGTAGGTCTAACACTTAAAAGTATTAAACACAAAAATCATTAAATTATAAAACTTAAGAAAAAAAGCCAAAAATTAAGACTTTTTGGATAAACTACATGAAAAGCTAGTAAATTCTTTCTGCATTAGGCAAGAAAGAAAAGGGTTAATATTGCTACACTGAGGGCATCTGAAAAATGAAACGTTTATGGTAATAAAAGTTTCCAAACACTAGCCAAGGGAGTAAATTCCACTCAGAGTGTAAGTCCTTCGTGGATGAATATTAAATTTTTTGTTCTTCTTAAGTGCCTAGTACGGAAGTAGACAAGCAAAGAGTAGACAAGCAAAGAAATAAGAGCTTTTTATTATTTTGGAAGTCCTTAGATCTTTCCATTGAAGTGATTACTAAGGTGGCTTTTGAACAATTTCTCTGAAATAAAGTAAATAAAATACTTAATATCATCGAGACAAATGAAATTAAATAGAACCAATATTTATGGTTTAATCAACTGTTTTCCCCATTTTTGTTCAAACTATTATAAAAAATTTCAGTGGAACAAGGAAAAAACACAAAATTTCCTGATGATAGCATTCTGAAATGCTCCAATTCTGTTTAGGTTTTAAGTGACAGAAGATGGTAACCTTAGACAGTTAAGGCATGATTTCAAAATACTATGAAACTAATATCCAAAACATGTCATATATATTAAAAAAAAAACTGATTTCCAAAAAAACCTGATAACTAATTATCTTTAATCTTGTCTGTTGCAGACAGAAGTTGGAAAGTGTTGAATGGAAAATTCTTTGAAGTGATACACTTTGCTCAGCCTTCTGTGCTTTGAAAAGGAATGTTATCCCTGATTTATCTTCATCTGAACGCTTACTAACAATCAGCCAACAGCAATTTTAATCAGTTTATCCATATAATCAGTCTCCGTTAGACTCAGATTAACTCCACGCAGTTATTACAAATTGTGAATTTTGAAAGGATGTATTAGGAGAGGTGGTGGATAGTAAAAGTACAGGATCATGAATAAAAGAACATGAAAATATTATCATCTTTAGGAAGCTTTTAATGAAATTTGCACAGTAAATATTTAACAACTGTCTAAGGACCTGTCAACTTTTTAAAGACAGACCAAATCACAATACATCATTCCTAGTTTTCACCTTGCCATGTCAACAGGTTAATTTACCAGATAAGCCAGGAAAGATGAACATAATAAACTAGAAGTACATTCAATACTTGACTAGTGCTTTGGTTTATACTAAATACCAACCACATCAGAGTCCTGTAATTATCAGTCACCAAACTAATCCTCACCCATAAGAGGTAATCATTTTATTATTAAGGTATAATTATAATTGAGGGAAATTTGAAACATGGCTTAAACTCTATTATCCAAAAATTAAACTTTAGAAGCCACTTTTCAGACCTATGTGCCTCGATATATACATGCATATATAATTATACATCTCATACAATATATTATCATACATTATAGCAAAACTCAGTAATTACAGAACTACCAGGCATAAAAAGCATTCCTATGGTGTTGTCTCACTGAGCCAACCCAAGTTCCTCCTCTAAGCAGTCAGTCTTACCGAAGCCTTTGGATATATAGAAAGTTCGGTAATACAACTGCAGAATTTTTTTTTTTGTAATTTTATTTATTTATTTATTTTTCCCCCAAAGCCCCAGTAGATAGTTGCATGTCATAGCTGCACATCCTTCTAGTTGCTGTATGTGGGTCACGGCCTCAGCATGGCTGGAGAAGTGGTGTGTCGGTGCGCACCCAGGATCTGAACCCGGGCCTCCAGTAGCAGAGCACGCGCACTTAACTGCTAAGCCACGGGGCCGGCCCCAACTGCAGTATTGATTTTACCACATCTACTCCCTGGCAGACCACCTAAAAGGGAGTAGGGTATAGAAGGCAACCCAACTAATAGATCTATACACTCCTTCACCAAGAATTACCTGAATAACCTTTTATTAAAATACAAGCGCCCCCTTGAAAGGTAAAAGAGTCATTTACTTTTTTATATAAATTATAATAATCCATACTCAGGGAAGTATTCTGAAATAAGAAGTTTGTCTTGAAGAAAAAGGGCAAAATCCTGGAACAGCAGGACACACCTGGTTAGAAAGTGCTTCAGCCAGAGGGCCCATAGAGGGCACTGCGTATCTTAGTGAGCAGGGAAGCAAAAAACAAAAAAGAAGAGAAGTAGGTTAAGTTAAAAATGTTAAGTTAAAAACCAACTACTTTTTGTAAAACTTTTAAGGTGATAATGAGAACCACAATACCACTCTAAACTGCAGCCACATTTACAAACAAAAGCTAGCTAGTTTGTCTGTCTGCTAACTTTAGTTTCTCCCAATTAAGCACAGATAAAAAGGGAGAGAGAGCAAGATAGTTAATGGACATCTTCCCATTTCTTCTCCTTTTTCTATCTTGTTAGTTTATATTTGCAAAATGCCTCTACTTTTAGAGGACTTGAAGATATACTCCAATAAATAGGATTTCCCAAAGTGTGAAAAGACTAAGTGGTAATGAAATGTGGTATTAGATAACTGAATCGCGTATTGAGAAAACTGGTCCCTTTGCAATGAAAAGAAAGACGTCAGTAAGCCTTTGGTAATTCTTTGGCATTTGCTAAATCTTCCTTTCTAAAACAGAAAAGAGGTTTGGAGTCAGTGAGTATTTTTACTTTAGTTATTCGCTTTTACAAGTATCTTCTACTTATGGCAAATAATACTGGTTCTTCCGATATGGTACTAATTTGAAGTTTCCTCTTTAAATTTCCTACAAGAAAAGTTTCCTTCTGTTTTCAATCATGAAAACTGTTTAGCTTATTTGATCAGATTAATGAAATCTCATTATTATATGAGCACTCTTTTTAGATTTAGATAAATTCTAAAATAATACAGACAAAAGGTTCCAGAAATATTATATCTAAAACCCACTTACTGCTGTACAAATTTTCCACGTGTACAACTTTAGCTGGATGACAGCTTTAAGGAAAGAGAAGAGGAACGTATGAACATGTATGTAGTCTCACTCTGAGATTTCTGAACCTTAATATAAAAGACTTAAGATTCTCTGCTAATAACTCTGAGGCTCCCTCAAGCCAAGAGATGACAGTTTTCTGCCTAACTGGGTTGATAAAATAACCTAGTAGGACTAGTTTTAGAAAACTTCCACCTGGAATTAGACTTTAGATTCTTATATGTGAACAAAGGAAATCATGCTCCCAGAACTATTTATGCTACAAGAACTTGCACTCTACTGAAGGGGATCCCTAGGGATAAATTTGCAGGTGCCAATATTAACCCATAGGCAGAATAACGCAGTTAGTAAGTGATTTGAAGCCTGAGTTACATGATTGTTTTTTTAAGTCAAATGTCTGGAACACAGAATGTATTTCTACCTAGGAACTAACTCTCTATTAAGTCCATAATATGAGAGCAAGAATGCTAATGACCTCAAATCCTCAGTCTCCAAAAATGACAGGATGGGGACAGGACACATACAGCTCTACTGATGAGATGGAAAGGATGACAATCTGTTCCATGGCCATTTAGTCTTATTCCAACTCCCACTGGAACCACACAGCTACACTGCAAGATAATCTTTTTATAATGCAAATCTGAGCAGATCTCGGCTGAAAACCTTTCAGTGGCTCATCACTGCATTTAAGAGTAAGTAACTGTAATACAACTCTCTTCATCTTCTAGCCCCTCCTTTCCTCTCTAGCTTCACCTCCCAGTCCTATCTCCCATCCACACTATAGCCAGACACACCAAAACTTCGTTAGGTTTCCCTGAATACGTGATGCTTTCTTTCACTGCTAACTAACATTACTCCCACAGCGTGGTATACCAGCCCCTTGCCCCTCTTTATTTAACTATTCCTACTTATTCTTTAGGCCTCCAAATCTGGGTTGATTCTCCAGTAATGTCTTACACTTTAGTATGTCATGTACTGTGTTATTAAAACTGTCTAGTTATTATTTCTCCCATCTATCTCCCTTCGAAAAAGAACTCAATTTTCTTGTTACGCTCCCATGAACATTCAATAAACATCTGTTAAATGAACAAATCAGTCATGCTCTTGTGACCAGGCCAGATCTCACCTATCTAAATATAACCACAAAGTTCTAATGCATAAACTAGATAAAAGCAAGATAAACGATCTGCCTTTTCAGCTTCTTAATGATATCTTTCTATTTCCTCTTACAGAAGGTTTCAGGCATGGGAGAGAGCCAGCTAACCTATATAATCTCCTTCATTCTTTGAATTTTGAGATCAAAATTAGTTGGGTTTAGTCACCAACTTCAAGATAGTATAATCTCAGTTAGGATATTCCCACCAGCAAAAGTACACTTCCTCTTTGTACTTGCGCAAAACATTTTAATTTTTCTCATCCACAAAAGGAAGATACAAATTGTAAAGGTAACACACAGCAGAAATAATTTCAATGAAAATCATTATATGTAACCCTAATCATCACCTAGAGATCTGCAGAGCACATAGCAAATCTATTTTTTCTTTACCTAAGATGACCAAAGAGTTAAATATATTGAAATTTCGTTTGAAGGGGAAAAAAAATTGCACGCCTTTTGTATATGCTTGGTTAAAAAAACAGTAACAAATGAGAAATAAGTTAACAAGAGGAAAAAACACAGCAATAGGCATATAAACTTAATTAGAAAATTAGTACTTGCTTTAATTTTAAAAATAGCCTATACTAAATAGATGTACTTTATTCACCCTTACATTTCTTACTAAGAGAGCAGAGATAAAAATAATGTAAAATTTTTCTGAGCTGGGGTATACCTACACATTATTTTTAAACCCATAACTCCAAACCCCGATAAAGCACTAAAACATATCTTAAAAGCAATATATAAATAGAACATGTTTTCCTTGGCCCATTCTCTTCTCAAGGGTATCCTGGGGTTTTTAAAAAATATAGGTGGAGATGGGGTACGCATGTGGGGGGTGAGAGGGAAGCTCTGCACTTTGAAACAGTGTTAAAATTGAATTTAGGCCTATTTCTGTGGATATTAAAACTCTATAGGAAGTTGGACTATATTGTTCACTTTATTAGAGTTCTATTATAATGACAATATGAAAAGAAATACATCTTAAGTCTTGACGGGCTGGAAAAGAATAGATATACCTGCTCTGTGAAGTGGAAAATGAATTCTCGAAACCTTGCAAGGAAAGTAGGGATGTTATAACACGTATGTCTTTACTGGTTTGTCTCTCTAACAGAGGCTGTATAATGTAACAGGTATCATGACGGATCTCGACTAAGAAACATATTCAAATCCTAATAAAAAATGCTCTAGTAGTGTTTCTTCATCAGTAAAACAGTTATTAAAAATAGTTACTGCACAGGGTCACCATAAAGATAAAATAACATAAATGAAATAAACTCTGTGAACATTGATTATGATCTGTACATGCATGTTTTGTTGGTACAGAATTTAGAAGTCTCAAGTGTCATTTTTTTCCTTGTTGAACTAAGAAGGAAAGAATCTGAAGAATAATTTTTTCTAGGTAACCAAGTAGAAAAATAAAGAGCTCCAGTTAAATGAAACTCAAGCTATCTTCTATCTGAAATCAAATTTTAGTAGTTAATCATTAATTAATACACTTTATAAAGAAGTCAAAAGTTTAATTTTTAAAAAATTATACTGCAAATGTTATGTGAACTGGAAATACGTCAGTTTAAGAAAAGCAACGAAAAAGGCACTCTAGGTGTACAAATTCCATTCACTGCAATAAGCATCTTCTATAATTACCCTAGAACTCAATATAGTAACTGCATTTTTGCAGGATCCAATAGAAATTACAGCGTAAGGAAATATGTAGTATAAAGAAAGTTACTCTTATTTTAAAGGTCTTACTTTCACATTTGTAACATCACAAATTTGTGACATTATTTTTAACCAAAGTGATATTTATAACAACAGTCCAAATCTTTACACAATTTTTCATTTAAGAAATAAAATACTCCTGGGGACAAAACACTCAAGGCTTCATAAACTGTCAACTTTTAGTTATAAACTACTACAATACACCTCAAAACACAAAAATATAACGTACAGAAACACAGAGCAAGACTCCTCCTAAATATACGTGAGGGCAATTTCAAAGCTCTGTATACTTTATATTAATTGCTTTGTCAAGAACTATATGTTGATTGTACAGCAGTAAGGAACACAGATGGCCAGGGCAGAGGAATGGGATGGATGTTCAATTACATGTTTCTCAGTGTGACTTAGCTCAATTAGAAAAATTAGACCTGCAGTTCAATGACACCACACTATTTTTATATAATTATGCTGGGGGCTTAGGTCACTAGTTGGAAAAATTTTTGCCACAATGAAGGATGGAACCAACCATAATATTATTCTCTTCTCTATAACAGAAAAAAACCTCACGCTATCAAAGAAAATATACCTTTACATTTTCCCTCCCTGGTAAAGAGTAGTATGAACCTACAGCTTTTTATATTTCTACCAATTAGCTCTTCTTTAATCTCTTCTCTAATTTATGATTCTTACTGCCTGGTAGCAAGCCACTAGTTTTTAAAGAGATAATGACAGTACAGTACAATAAGCTAATAAGAGTTACAATTATCTGAAAAGTTGATTTCTCCCTGAAAGGTAAAGACTGACAAAAACTATTCCTCCAGTGACCAATTCTCTGCTGTCGTTTGACATATCCTATGTTTCTAAAATTTTAGATTCTTAAAAAATAAGTGAAAATAGGTAGAACAAATATATTGCAAAGATGGTTAAGAATATTAATTGACTCAAAAGACCACTGACAAAGGAATAAACTTCCATTGGCAGTATAAATGCCTTAAAAATCAGAATTATGCCACCTTTAAGTAAAACTGACAACCACTAAACAGATTTTAAGAGAAAGGAAAAGGTTTACTAGGTTATTTAAAAAGAGGTGTTTTGTTGGTTTTTTTTTTTTTTTTTTTTTGGTGAGGAAGATTGACCCTGAAGTAACATCTGTGCCAATCTTCCTCTTTTCGCTTGAGGAAGATTAGCCCTGAGCTAACACCTGTGCCAATCTTCCTCTATTTTGTATGGAGGACGCAGCCACAGCATAGCTTTCACGAGTAGTGTGTAGGTCTGTGCCTGGGATCCAAACCTGTGAACCCCAGGCCGCCAAAGTGGAGCACACGAACTCAACCACTATGCCACCAGGCTAGCCCCCAAAAGAGTTTTTGATAAGAGAACTCATCTGAATCTAGGGAGGTGTAATCTTAAAGATTCATTTAAAAATTCAATTTTACATGAAGATAAATACCAACTTTATTACAATTCCAACAAATAAATATTGAATCCTGTGACTTCTAAAAAAAAAGTTATAGCATGAATTATAACATAGGTATCAAAATGAAACAGGAGTAATCCATAAACCCAACAACTCCACTTCTATGAATTTACTTTGTGGAGGTTTCTACAAGCCCCAAAAGATGTATGTCTGAGGTTATTATAAATTGGAAATAACCTGAATGGCCACTAATAATAGATGGTTAAGTAAAATAGAGTATCTATAGCCAATGCATAATTAGAAGTATTAAGAACAATGTCAGCAATATGCATTTAATGACACTGAAAGGTGTCTTTGACCTCAATATTGAATAAAACTAGCATCTATCTGTATAACACGTACAATGTGACAGCATTTAAGAAAAACTCCATACCTATAGCTATAAGACCGCATAGGGAGATGTCTGATACGCTAATGTGAATAAAGGTTTCTAAGTGTAGGATTTGGTGGATACTTTTTTGTTGCAGTTTTATATACTGCTTGTGTATATGTGAGTTTAATTAGCATATATCATTTAAAAAACCCACAAAACTATTTAAAAAAGATTGTTCAAGGCAAGGTCAAGAGAAATGAAGAAAAGTAAAGTACCTTAAACGGTTGGTGTAGGTATCAACACAGGTCTTCATTTTGGCTAATAAAGTACCAACAGAAGTTTGACATTCTGACTGTTCTTCTTCCTCTTCACCATTCTCTGTAGAAAGAGGTAACAATAGGGGCACCATGGACGTACAAGAAGCAATGGCTCGGAGCAATTCCAGCAGAGCTCGATAGAGTGGCACATGTCTTGCCATGTCAAGAACTATAAGAAGAGGGGAAAAGCATAAAATGAGATCATGTGCAATATAAAACTAAGTTCACAGCAATGCAGCTTCTACTTGAATCTTAAGATTAACTGGTTAGCTGGTAAATGGAGTAATGCAGATGTTTCTGAAGCATCAATGTACAAAGTATAATAAGAGGCACTTTTAGGAAACAAAAATGAATAAGGCATAGAGTTGGGGAGAGAGCAAGAAATGTACTTAAGTAACTATCTAGTTATATTACCCATAAAAACTATTAAATAGCCCAGATAATACATCATGGCAGTAAATAAATTTATTACTATGAAGTGGAAATATATTTTAAAAATTAAATTGAAACGATAAAGCCAATAAATCTTAGGTAAAATAGAATGATATGACCAGTTTACCAAAAGCATAATTCAACAAATTGTTAAAAAATTGACTGTATGCTAACTTTTAATTATTAGCAACAAGTCAAATGAAATTTTTTATTAAAACCACATGTATCTAAGAATGGATTCCCTACTCTAAAAACATATATTGCCCCTAAGGTTTTTATAAAATGTTTATATGTTTTGTGGCTTTCTTCCAACCAGAATTTACTTTTGTCAATCATGTGAGATAAGGATCTACTAACTTTTTTCCAATACCAGTTACTGAATAAAGTTCTTCCGTAAATACTTGTTATTTCTGATGTTAGTTATTCCATAAATATTCACTGAAAACCTGCTGCTAAACAGGCTGGGAATACAGCAGTGAAGAAAACAAACAAAAATCCCTTCCCTCATGTAGCTTACATTCTAGCTAGAAAAGGACAAATGAGTAAACATTTTTTCACACACCAGTAAGTTCTCTGAATGCTACACAGAAGACTAAAACAGGGAGAAAGAACTGGGGGAGTATCTCAGGATGTAGGAATTGCCTCACTGCCCACAGAGCAATACTGGGATTAAAGTATGGGAGGATGAGGCATCACCTAGGAATTCTGGTCTTCATGTGGCAACTGATTTAAAGGGATAAAGGGCTTAATAAAATTGATTCTGATGGTCTGACGACAAATAGGCTTTTCAGAGTGATGGAGGAGTAGGCCCTAATTTCACACGTTGCAATGCTGATGCAGAGGACAGGGTAGGAAAGCATGACTGCCCATTCTTTCCTGATTTATTTGCAATTTTACCTTGCACCCTTATCATATATAAAGTTTCCATACATACTTGGTTATGCTTAAAGCCTCTTTTCCAACCCATGATCTAATCTTATTATTTACTATAATTTTATAGTATAACATAGTACACTACAGTTTTCAGGAAAATCCAGGTTAAAACCCAAAGTTACTAATCAACAGGCATAAAACACAACATTAATACTTGTGAGGATATGAGAAAGCTAGACTTATATCAACAGGTAGATATGCACATTGATAAACAATTTGGCATTATTTAAAATGCCCAGATTCTAATGGCTTAGAAATATCACTTGCTACTAAATACCTATAAATAAGAGTGATCAATATAATACTGTTTTCAATCCTGAAAGCTCAAAGCAACCCAAGAGCAATAAATTAAAAGACTAAATACATAATAACATGTCCAAATGATTCTACCCTATGTAACATTTAAAAAGAATAAAGTAGATCTGTCTCCTACATGTATATTTGAGGGAAATAACTTGCAAAAAACACATGAAGATGACATTTATGTGAACACATACTCAAATATTATTTATTTTCTATGGCTGGGGTACTATGTAGGAATACTTAGAGAAAAAAGATGAATTTCTAAACATTCATTTTACATACAGGAGTAACACCTCAAACTGATTATCCTGACAAATAGTAAAACATTCCTGATAAGGCTATAGTCTCTTTTGACCATTTCTCTCCTTCTCTAGTCCTTTCACCAGGCTTATCACTTTGGTATGTATACATGTAAACCTTTTTCTATTCAATGACATTTCTGTGTGTGTATTATTCTTTGGAGAAGGCATTATTATCCCCATTGTGTGCATGAGGAACTAAGATTTAGTAAGTTGCACAAAGCAGCTAAATAGAAGATAGCAAGACCAAGACTGACACCTAGGTATATCTAACTCCAGAACTTTTTTCATTATACCATGATGCTTCCTGAGTTGCCCAATATGGTAACCACTGGCCACATATGACTACTTTAATTAAAACATGGGCTAGCCGCGTGGCTTAGTGGTTAAGTGTGCGCGCTCTGCTACTGGCGGCCCTGGTTCAGATCCTGGGCACGCACCGACGCACCGCTTCTCCGGCCATGCTGAGGCTGCGTCCCACATACAGCAACTAGAAGGATGTGCAACTATGACATACAACTATCTACTGGGGCTTTGGGGGAAAAAAAAGGAGGAGGATTGGCAATAGATGTTAGCTCAGAGCCGGTCTTCCTCAGCAAAAAGAGGAGGATTAGCATGGATGTTAGCTCAGGGCTGATCTTCCTCACAAAAAAAACAAACAAAAAAATAATTAAAATGTAAAAAAACTAAAAATTCTGTTCCTCAATTTACTAGCTGCATTTCAAGTGATCAATAGCCACACGAGTCCATACTGGACAGCATAGATATAGAATGTTTCCATCATAGCAAAAAATTCTCTTGGATTGTGCCATCTTCAAGAGGCAAATCCCTTAATATTGTTTACATACACAAACTGTGAAAAGTATGCAGGCATGGGCTCTATCCACAGAGAACCTTTTCTAGAGGTTCTAAGTGTCACACAGCCAGCTGCTATGCTTAAAAGAAACAATCTTTAGACATGTTCAAAAGAGCATGAATATTTTATTTCAGGTTCACTTCAAAATAAGGGATACATACATGTACTGGATATACTTGTATAGGTATAGAATACTGAGACTACTAATCACAAACAAGTAATGGTAGATTCATGTAGGGAGAAGGACTAGGGTTTGGAGGGGCAATGTTAGGGTGAATTACTTTTCATCATATACCTGTTTGAAATGTTTTGTAATGGTTTATCAGAGTATCTGGCATGCAGTAAATATTTTCTTGACAACATAAGATAATGTAGTAATTATCAGATCATAGTAACTTGATAACACATAGATGACTTAAAGAACTTAAGATATAAACACATGTACAAAAGGAATCAAGCTATGATCTTGTTCCAGTTAGAAAAAGCAACAGAAAATATATTATTATATATTCTTTCTAGTTAAAATCTTAAAAATTAATCTGACCTCTATATAAAAGGAAAAATACTTAGCATTTTAAACAGCGTGTTCATTAAGGGGTAGAATTTTGTTTTCCAATGTTATTGAATAATGTATAGTTATAGCCTTTCCATAGAATTTGTGTTGTCTTTCCTTACATTCTCTTGAATGGAGTTCTATGAATGGAATTTATGTTCCATACTACAATATGGCCTCCAAATAATCCATACTCCACTGCTCTGCAACATTCTATTGCCCTAAAAATAAAACCCAACACAACAAAGCATGGCTTTTTATAATATATATAATTAAAAACATATATTCTCGGATTAGAGGAGCAGTAAAATAAATTATATGCTAAATTATATCTTATTAAGTAACTCCAAACATTAAGGTGATAGAGGGTTATTATGTATACACAAAAACTGTCTTAGAGGTTTAATAATTGACACTTTGCCAAGAAAATAATCAATGGGACTAAAAATTAACACCAATTTTGTTCTTACAACAAAATAATTGAGGCAATATTGTGTTCTTATTAAAAGACACACTGGAGAATTAAACCTAAAATGTTCTGATATATAAATAAACTATTTAATCCAAAGAATATGAAGAAATAATTTGACAAAGGAAATTTTAAATAAAATGAAACAGTACATCTCCAAATGGCATGACATTAGTTTCCCACTGGCCAATTTTTAAGGATAAAGGTATAAATCACAGTACATTGATTACTAATCCCCAAACGAAAATAGCAATTATAAACAGTATGGTTAGTTTTCATGCTTAAATTGAAAGACAACTAAGAAAACAAATAAATGTGGCTTCATATAAAACTCAGATGAAATCTAAATGACATGTGATATTAATTAGGAACAGTAATTAGTGGTACTTAACTGGTAGTACATACTACAAAACTTTTAATAATGCCTTTGATCACAGGTAACTAACACGAAAGTACTAAAATTTATTTGTTTCCTAAGTACCAAAAAAAGGACTCAGAAAAGAACTGAAATCTCTAGACTTCTAGTCTAATACTATTTTCCTGCTGATTCTGCTTTACAAGAAAACAAATTTACACATTAAGGGAATAATCATGATGCTTTAAAATCAGAGAAAACCAGACACTTTTCCGAACGTGATTATGATAATAATAATAGCAGCTAACACTGGGAGCACAAGCGCCAGGAACTGTTCTCACCATTTTACATATATTAACTAACTTCTCACAACTCTGTGAGGTAGTATTATCTTCATTTCCTACGTGAGGAAAGTAAAGCACAGAAAGGATGAAGAACTTGCTCAAGGCTGCATAAGCAGTGCAGTGGAGAGAGCAGAATGCACACGCAGGTCACCCAGCTCTTAAGTTCAGACCCTTAACCACTGAAGTATAATGCCACGCAAAGGCCAGAGTTTCGGAGAAAAGCACTAGCATGATTTACTAACACAGAGAGAAAAAGTGTTTTATGCATGGCAAAAAAATTTAATATGACCTGAAATTCCTCATAACAGTCTCCTTAAAGCACATTAAAAAGTGCTAGTTGTCTTTAAGCTTTAATACTATATAATTCATAACCTTAAAAAAATATTTTCAACATATTTTTACAGCACGGCCTCAAATTTAGCTTTCTACTACATTCACACGGTAAAATGAAAAATTTAGCTTTTTCAGTATTTTAATTCTCTGGAAGCTTAAAGTGTCAGGCTTTTCTAACTGTTACTTTGTTACAAAAAAATTCTTTAAGTAACCCAAGCAAAATCATGAAATCATTTCCAGATGATTTATAACTTTTAAAATCAATTTATGGAGGCATAATTTACAATCAATAAAAGGAACTAATTGTAAGTGTGCATTCAATGACTTCCGACAATAAACACTCCTGTGTAATCACCGCCCAAATGAAGATAGAGAACATTTCTATTATCCCCAAAACTTCTCCTTATGCCCATTTGCCATTAATCATTCTCTTCTGGCCAGCTTCAGGCAACCACTTCTATGCTCTCACTGTAGAAAGCAGATAAACAGAGAAACCAACAATACTAAACAGGTTCTTTTTTTTTGAGGAAGATCAGCCCTGAGCCAACAACATCCATCGCCAATCCTCCTCCTTTTCCTTCCCCCAAAGCCCGAGCAGATAGTTATATGTCATAGCTGCACATCCTTCTAGTTGCTGCATGTGGGACGTGGCCTCAGCATGGCCGGAGAAGCGGTGCATCGGTGCGCGCTCGGGATCCGAACCCGGGCCGCCAGTAGTGGAGCGTGCTCACTCAACCACTGAGCCACGGGGCTGGCCCCCAAATAGGTTCTTTAAAAAAAAAAAGAAAAGAAAATCCTAATAGCCCCATCACAGTTAAAGAAATTGAATTCTTAACTAAAAATCTTTTATTAAAGAGCTCCAGATGGCTTCACAGGTAAATTTTATCAAACATTTAAAAAATATGTAGTATTAACCTTACATGACCTCCTTCAGAAAATAGAGGAAGTGGGAACAACTCATTTTGAGGACAAAATTAACCAGACACCAAAATGACACAAAGACATTACAAGAAAAAAGAAACTACAGATCAATACCCTTCATGAACACAGAAACAAAAAAGGATAATCAATCACAACCAAGTGAGATTTATTCCAGGAATGCAAGGTTGATTTAACATTTGAAAAGTCAATGTAATTCACCATATTAACAGACAAAAAAAGAAAACTCTTATGATCATCTGAGCAGATCTAAACTAACCATTTAACAAAATTCAAAATTCATTTACGATAAAACTCTAACCAAACTAGAAATAGAAGAAAACTGCCTCAACCTAATAAAGGGCATCTAAAAAAACCCTACATCAACCATCATATTTAATGGTGAAAGACTGAATACTTTTCCCCAAAACTGAGAACTTCTGCAAGATCTAAACAGTACAACTACAAAAATTTTTTTTAAGAAAACAAACAAGGGGCCGGCCCAGTGGCGCAAGCAGTTAAGTGCGCACGCTCCACTGCGGCGGCCCGGGGTTCACCGGTTCGGATCCTGGGCGCGCACTGACGCACCACTTGTCAAGCCATGCTGTGGCGGTGTCCCATATAAAGTAGAGGAAGATGGGCATGGATGTTAGCCCAGGGCCAGTCTTCCTCAGCAAAAAAAGAGGAGGATTGGCAGATGTTAGCTCAGGGCCAATCTTCCTCATAAGAAAAAAAAAAGAAAAAAAAGAAAGCAAACAAGGCATACAGATTGGAAAGGAAGAAATAAAACTGTCTTTAATGTACATGGCATGATTCCCTACACAGAAACCCTAAGGAATGGTAGAACTAATAAGGTAGTTTCACAAGGTAGTAGGATATAAGGTGAATAAATAAAAATCAACTATATTTTTATATACTAGTAACCACAGGAAAGTGAATTTTTAAAAAACAGTATCATTTATAATAGCATAAAAAATGAAATTGGGAGCCAGCCCTGATGGCCTAGTGGTTAAATTTCGGCGCACTCTGCTTCGGCGGCCCAGGTTCAGTTTCCGGGTGCGGAACCACACCACTTGTCTGTCAGTAGCCATGCTGTGGCAGTGGCTCACATAGAAGAACTAGAAGGACTTACAACTAGAATATACAACTATGTACTGGGGATTTGGGGAGAAAAAAAAAAGAGAAAGATTGGCAACAGATGTTAGCTCAGGGTGAATCTTTCCTAGCAAACAAACAAACAAAAAAAAAATGAGGGGATGGCCCAGTGGCATAATGGTTAAGTTCGCCTGCTCCACTTTGGCAGCCCAGGGTTTGCAGGTGCAGATCCCCAGTGCGGACCTATGCACCGCTTGTGAAGCCACACTGTGGTGGCATCCCACGTACAAAAACGGAGGAAGACTGGCACAGATATTAGCTCAGGGCTAATCTTCCTCAGCAAAAAGAGGAAGATTGGCAATGGATGTTAGCTCAGGGCTGATCTTCCTCACCAAAAAAAAAGAAAAGAAAAAGAAATTAGGATAAATTTGACATAAGTTCAAGAGTACAAAACACTGCTGAGAGACATTAAAGGAAATCTAAACAAACAGATATACAATGTTCACAGATTAGAAGACTCAAAGTTGTTAAGAAATCAATTCTCTCCAAATTGATGTATAGGTTGAATGCAATTTCAATCAAATTCACAATAGGCTTTTTGTTGGGGGTAGAAATTGACAAGATAACTGAAATATGTATATGCAAATACAAAGGACCTACAGAACCAAAACAATTACAACTGAATTTTATTTGCCATAAGATTACGAATTTTACAATTAATGCATCTTAAAGAGTAAGTATAAACTCTACAGATATTAACTGATCAAATGCTTGCCTTTTTGAAACTATCTAGTGGAACAAAGGAACAAGAAAAAGAAACAAAAAAAATCTACAATGATACTTTGACTAAAAAATAATCCCTAGAGGAGAAAGCCTCTCAGTAAAAACAAAACAAAACTTCTTCATAAGTCATGTAAAGCTTGACTGTTCGCTTTAATATATGACCGACAAAAATATTTCCACGTAGAATTTCTATTCATTCCAGCCCACATCAAAGTTTTAAGGGCTTAGCTATATAAACTTTGATGTCCCAACACCAGCTTTTCTCTCTTTTCCCCATTTTTGATAGAAATAGCTAAACTATTTAAGTCCCAAACATTTTTATACTCTCATCTTCTTCTATTACCAATCTGTCTGTTTATACTTCTACCTGTACATATGCATAGTCATTAAATGTTACTCATTACTATTTCTGGATGGTGGTACATGAGGTAATTTATTTTTAAATTAATTTCTACTTTTTCCTTTATGCTTTTAGGCATTAAGTTATTTACAGAATGCATAAAATGATGTCTTAGATTTGCTTTAAAATAATCTACTATGTCTGTTTATGCGTTTGGAAAGAATTGGCTAAGGATACACATAAAAGCATGGCCACATGTTTACCACTGATGAAGTTGGGTGATGGTGCTCATGGGGGTTCATTATGCTACAACCACTAGTTTTACATATTTTGAACTTTTCCATAATAAAAGATTTTATTAAACTGTCATGGTCACAAAAGAAAAAAAGTCTGAGGAATGTTCCAGATCAAAGGAGATGAAAGAGGTTACAAAATGTAACATGTGATCTTAGATTAAATTTTGGACCAAAAGCAATTTTTTTTCTTTGCTATAGAGGACATGATTGGGACAAAAGATGAAATATGGATGGTATCTGTGGATTAGATGATTATATGGTTGTACTGTATCAGTTAATTTTCTGATTTTAATTACTGTAATGTGGTTATGTAGTAGATTGCCTTTGTCTCAGGAAATAAACCCTGAAATACTTAGGGGTAATAGGGCTAACATGTCTGCAACAGATATCTCACAAATGGTACAGAAAAAATAATGTGTGTATATGTATAAAATTTATATATGTTTGTATGCATGTACAGATAGATAAAAGAAAGGAAGGAAGGAAGGAAGTTGGTATGAACCTTTCATAAAGGTGTGGGGAAACAGCCACTCAACATGACTGCTATAATGCCTACAAGCACAAGTTAAAACCTGTCAAAATAACAAATTGATTTGACAAACAAAGTGAACAAAATAACAAAACAACCATTGAATCAGCAATTCTAGTAATTCTATAAATTAATCCTATAGATAAAATTATCAAGGTCACCAAAATTAGTCACTGCAGCACTCGTTATAAACAGTAAAAGAATCAATTTATGTTTATCAGTATGGAGCTGTTTTAATTACTAAATATCAATTATGCAGTAATAAAAATGAAGATGTGCTTTACGCTGCATTGGAGAAAATTCCAAAGTATGTAATTTGGGGGTGGGAGGAGCAAGGCATAGAAACAGGGTTGTATGGTACACTGTCATTTGGGCAAAACATAACATATAACAAAACAACAACAACAAAGGAAGGAGACTATGTATTCGTATTTACTTGTTATATATATATACACACACAGGATCCCTATAAAAAAATATAAGAAATTAGTACTATTGATTATCTTTTGGGAGCTGAACTAGCTAGCTATAGGACAGGGGCAAGAAGACAACTATTATATTGGATACCATCTTAAAGCTTTTGAATTTTGAAACAAGTGAAGAATATAATACTTGAGTAAAGAAAAAGTTAATATATTTTAATATTCAATAAAACTGATTAATGTTACAAGGGAAAGTACCATACTGTACATTTAGGCATGTGCTGCATTTTTACTTTCAAGAAATTAATGGATGCAAAATATCCCACTGTAAGGATACAGAATATTTAATTAATAAGAGAGCTTGAACAATTTTTACTAGGTTTATAAGGCCTCAATTTTTTTTTTTTTGGCTGAGGAAGATTCACCCTGAGCTAACATCTGGCCAATCTTCCTCTATTTTGTATGTGGGCTGCAGCCACAGCATGGCCACTGACCAGCAGAGTAGGTCCGCGCCCGGGAACTGAACCTGGGCCACCAAAGCAAAGTGCACCAAACTTAACCACTAGGCCACTGGGGCTGGCCCATAAGGCCTCAATTTTTTTTTCTTGCTGGCATGACACCATGAGGAGTTCAGTGGACCTGCTCCCCAGGGAAACTGATAAAAATTCTTAAAAAATCACTACCACTTAGGGTGTTTGGAAATAGGAGTCCTAAGAGCATACAACAAACTGAGAAAACATTTGCTAGCCAGTTATCCAAAGATTTCCATTTGTACTCTTTATAAACTCACTTAGCAAAATACCACACAGTGTTTTATTCTTCCCAACCCTGTTCCATGTAACATACAATGAGAAACAGAATAGAACACAAATCATCCCAATAAAAATCCCAAGTTATTTTGTGGATATTGACCAACTGATTCTAAAATTATATGAAAAGGCAAAATACCCAGAATAGCCAACACAATACTGAAGAAGAAGAACAATGTCAGAGGACTGATACAACCAGACTTCAGGACTTACTATTAAGCTACAATAATCAAGACAATGTAATATTGGCGAGAGAACAGACATACAGATCAATGCGCCCGGGGTTCGCTGGTTTGGATCCCGGGTGCTCACCGACACACGGCTTGGCAAGCCGTGCTGTGGCAGCATCCCATGTAAAGTAGAGGAAGAGGGGCACGAATGTTAGCCCAGGGCCAGTCCTCCTCAGCAAAAAGAGGAAGGATTGGCAGATGTTAGCTCAGGGCTGATCTTCCTCACAAAATAAACAAATAAATAATAAACAAACTATATAAAATCATAGCACTTTAGACAAAATTATACAAGAATGGAAGTGACCCAAGACATGTTGATTTTTAAAAAGTAATTAAATGGCTATGAAGTTATCAAGAACAAGAAAAACCACAAAATGAGAAGCTACCTCTCCATTGTAAGAATAATGCCAAGGACAGCCTAGCTTGCTAAAGCTCAATACGGAAGAAAGGGGAAAAAAGATATGACAGATATGCAAGCACATGCATGCTTAAAAATTTAAATTTTTTTTTAATCTGGAAACAAATGGGCATAGAGAAAATAAGACAGCCATTCTAAAAATAAATGAAACATGGTATTTTCTTTTATTCTATTGGTATTTATTTTATTCAATTAACTTGGCAGTGGGAAGAGCCAACTGGGAATCTTAAATTATGGAAACAGAAGATATTCTCTTCATATCAGGGAGGGATGAAAGCAAAAGCTATGGAGACAGGGTACTAGGCAGCAGACAATGAGATTGAGAGTAGTCCAAACAGGATGAGACATAAATTTGTAGGTTTGACTTACAAGAAACTTTAAATGAATTTCATTACTGTGTCATTTCTTATGATATGTATTTTAAACTTAAAATATCAAGTTTTTGTATGTTTGCATTTTTTAAACAAGTTACATAAACAGGAGTGCTCATTTTAAGGTCAAATTCCACAAGATATAAATGCCTCTGGCAATCTACGCTTATGTCTGGAACCTGGAACATGGTTATTTATATCCGATTTTAAATTTTTTTTTTTTTTTTTAAGATTTCTGAATATCCCTAGAGAAGGGAATTTGGAAAACTAAGGGAGAGCTAATTTATGCTCTTTTTTTAAGGTATGCACTTTTATACTACCACGTATGGGTGGTCAGTGAACAAAAGGAGTCAATAAACGTAACAAACTCTTAATGAAAACCTGCCCGTTAGAGTACAAAACAGACCGTTTCAACCTTGAATTCCTTAATCCTATTTTTTGCCATGAAGAGCTTCATCAGAAAACTCTAAGTCTTTAAACTTAGCTCCTTTTCACACGGCACACTTCATTGTTACTGCAGGATTAAATGCGAACAGTCTGACAAGAAAGAGCAGAGGCACAACATTGTTGTGCGATGCAATGTCTGCAGGGGTGGCCTGCAGCTCCCTCTTTACTCAGCAAGTGCATGTTCAGTGTTACTGCTTACGACTATGTAAGCAAAGTCACTACCCTTATGATCCTCAGATATGCCTGGTTGCTGAATTATGAAATGCTAGAAAAATATCTTGGGATTATCATCCACAACTACAGATAACAGTTGTGTGACATTACTATAACTGTTCCAGTAAGAGAAATTTTCTAATTTGAAAACAGTTAACTAGTACTAGGTAGAAGAATAAAATTCTCATTTTCTGTATTTGAAACTACAACATTTCAATGAGGAAAAGAATATTCAAACGGCTGAAAAGAAACACAACAGTTTAAAGGTTCATCAGATAGATAATTCATAAGAAATAACCATAAATATTAGCAGTTTTTGTGAAACATACGATTCAGCATGTATAAAAGCTAAAAATAATTCTAAGACAAACACGGAACACATTTACTGTTTAGCTTATTACTGGCAGAGGCTATCAATTTATACCAAACAGTTACAGTGCAATTTACCATGGATTACTAATGAAGATGACCCATCCCTTCGGGAGAACTGAAAACATTTGCCACCTTCTATATGAAGCTTGCCCAGGTTTTGTTCACTTCTTTTTCTCTGTGTGTAAACAGAAGCTCTCCATGAAGAGAAAATGTTTGTTCATCACTATTGTGGACTAAAGCAGGATATCTGATAACACTTTATTCCTGACGCAACGTAGGGTAAGGAACACTTTTCTTTTAATTATTTTAAAACTCTGACATTTAGTAACTTCATTGTTTTAGGCTAAAATATATGGTGATTATACATATATATCAGACATAAACTGAAGTTCATATTAAATACATCAGCATAGCCAGATATACATATAAAATTTAAAAATATATTTATACCTACTAAATATAGAATCATAATATATAAATGGCAGATTTTAATGTGCCTTTTCATTATATTTTCTATTATTCTGTCCAACTGTTAAAATGATAATAGATTATTTGAAGTTGTACTAAAACACATTTTCTATCATTTTCCACCATCTTGACAGAGCAAAACAGAACTATGCACTGAAAAATTATGCAAGAAAAACAAGTATAGTAAACTAAATTATTTACTATTTCTCTATATAGTTCAAAGGTATCTTTCCAAGGGATTTGTTTCACAATCAATTTTCTTTTTCTGTAGACCAAGAGATTTTCTGGGAAAATGGGTACTTCTGTCATCACTACAGCAGAAGATGTAAAGAAGAAAAAGAAGAATCTATCTTGGGGCCGGCCCCGTGGCTTAGCGGTTAAGTGCACGCGCTCTGCTGCTGGCGGTTTGGGTTCGGATCCCGGGTGCGCACCGACGCACCACTTCTCCGGCCATGCTGAGGCCGCGTCCCACATACAGCAACTAGAAGGCTGTACAACTATGACATACAACTATCTGCTGGGGCTTTGGGGGAAAAAAAAAAAAAAAAAAAGAATCTATCTTGGTCATGTTAGGCATTATTGGGATAGTACTTAACCTCGCAGTAATTGTTTTTGTGTATATCTATACCTCACTCTGATAGTCTCTTTCATAGGTTACATTCAGGACAAAACCCAGAATGATTTCTATGACTATCCTTTAAAAGGACATTTACAGAAGATTATGACACACATTCCAGGGTAAGTGCCTTGCTTTAAGTACTGCATCAGAGTAAGTGCCTTGCTGCCAAGTATAGCAATGAATATGGACAATAAAGATTTACTGCCAGAAAACATGCAAGATCCGGCAACATAAAACAAGACACAAAAGCAACAATGCCACAGACATTTTTTC